>NC_069505.1:362259311-362489311 GCF_027579735.1 Bombina bombina | reverse complement strand
ACTCTCACTCGGAAGATTTTCTCCCAGCTAGAGCCGACAAAACCATGTGCACTGTCACGACCACACCCGCGCCCCCCCCCCCAGCCCCAGGCCCCTTCAGTCTGACAGTGACTCTGAGGCTGAGCTGAGTGAGCTCACCGTGCATGACCATGCCCCCCCTCAGTCTGACTCTGAGGAGCTCATCGTGCCCCTGCGGCCCCCCCTCAGTCTGTGTGTGAAGCTTTAACTTACCTTCCACTCCATTCTTCTTCACTCGGTAGTCACTGGCTGTGACACTGCTGCTGCCAGTCTGCCGTGCTTTCCAGAGTCTCCCACTGGACCCAGGGCTTTCCACAGACCACTCCACGTCTGACTCTAGTCTACTCTGCGTTGAGCTGCTCTGAGACACGTGACCGCACGCGGAAGGATCTATTTAATTCCCGCCCGGCACTCAGAGACTGCCAGCTTCAGTCAGATTCAGACGAGTTCTGAATTCTGAATCTGATTGGCTGAGAGTCAGACTAGTAGTGAGACGTGAGAGGCGGCCAGGACGGAGGCTAGCCTCCTGTGGAAGCGTATGGGGCGCATTGGAGAGCACTGCATTAGCACCTTTTCTCCTCTGGTGGCAGTCTCTCAGCGTCCCATACACTTCCACAGTAGTCAATGCATTCATATTGCGCAATGCAAGGACAGCCAGCTGTCCTTGTCTTGCGCAATATGAATGTATTGATGTATAAACAAACAGTGAGTCGGTTTTAATAAAATTTACACACAGAATCATGATTTTGGTGGAGGGGTGGGGGGGTAGGAGGGGTCACCTTATTTTATTAAAAAAAAAATATGAAAAAAAAAAAATAATATTTTTTTTATTTTTTAATTTTAAATAAATGCTGCCTGTAATTACATAGATTGGCCAGGGGAGGCGCTGCCTCACCTGCCTCCTGTGACTGCACGTCACTGCCACAGCACACCTCAGGTCACTTTCCATTTACTTTATTGTTTGTTTATTGTTAAATTACAGAGTACAAGTAGGAAGACTGGCTATTAGCTAGCCTGAATTTGTACACCTTATAATAACCTACTCTGGTCTCTCCCACATTGTCTGCGTTTCTGTTACATTTTCCCCACCCACCCATTTATTTTCTCTTTATCATTTACCTTCTTTGGGTATGCCCCCTTTTAGGCATACTGACCATGTTACCACGGCACACCTCAGGTCACTTTACCTTTACTTTATTGTTTGTTCATTGTTACATTACAGTAAGACTCAGAGTACAAGTAGGAAGGCTGGCTATTAGCTAGCCTGAATTTGTAGGAGGCGTCTTACACCTTATAATAACCTACTCTGGTCTCTCCCACCTTGTCTGCGTTTCTGTTATGTTTTCCCCACCCACCCATTTATTTTCTCTTTATCATTTACCTTCGTTGGGTATGCCCCCTTTTAGGCATACTAACCATGTAACCACGGCACACCTCAGGTCACTTTACCTTTACTTTATTGTTTGTTAATTGTTACATCACAATAAGACTCCAAGTCCAAATTAGTTTAAAGGCCAAATTTTATTATTTAATTAAAAAAAAACTAAATGTTTGCTAGACATTCAGTTTTTTTGGAGAAACAGCTTCCCTTCACAATTGCCACACTTCTTAGTCCTGGTGTTTATAGACTTGGTAAATCGGCCATACCTAACGATGAGGGAAAGAGTAAAAACAGGAGTGTGTTACTGAGTGTAATTAGATATTGTGTGATTAACTCTAGAAGCTAATATACTGGATAACTTAAATCAGGACAGTTAGATTGGTTATTGGTATTTGAATAATAGCCATTCTTATTTTATCAATAACCAGGCTAAACATTCTTTATGAATAGCATATTTAATTATCTGTATAAGTGTCACAGATTCTATTTAGAAGTATTCACTAAACTTATGTATCAACATCTGTTTTATAAACAATTACGGTACATAAAAGAAAAGTTGGAATTGGTAGATATCAGTTTGTGATAAAAATGTTTACTCACCTTGTCTGGCAATTGCGGCATTCGTAGTTGTACTTGTAATGGATCTCGTACTTGTAGACCCTGGTGATAGGGGGAAGTTCTGGATGAATTGTCATCGCCTTGTTGGTGTAATACTTCCAGTGATGTCCATGGTCATTCGACACTCCATCAATGAGCCATGCAGCCGCATGGCACATCTCGTGAACCAATATGTCACGAAGCCTATCTGAATTAGGAAGGAAAATTGTATGAAAATATTAATGGTGGAAATAGTCAGAAAAAGAAAATTTAAACTACATAGTTATATTAAACTTTATACATTACACACAGAAAAATTGTTGGAAAGAAATATAGGGATGCAATATGCCACACTTCCTGACAAATGTCTAATTACCTGCAGAATCGACAATTTTTTCTGCTAAGTGGATCTCTGCATCACGATTGAAACTCTCATTGAGATCAAGCCCAATGAGACAATGTCCTGCAGTTCTTCTCAGTCTTTTGTTCCACTTGATGTCCATCTGTTGAGGAAGCTGCACAGAAGAAAATGATAAAGTTATTTGGTCATCAATAGAAGAACGTTATTAATAAGGTACTTAATCACTTAAATGTCTCTATTAAAGTGACATTGTTCACATTTTTTCTTCATTCCATATTAAAGTGCACATTTAATTATATATTTTTTTGATTGGTTTGCTCCTGTGCTGAATAATCCTACTTCCTATTAGCTGTTAGGAGTCTTATTGCCATCTAGCAATACCACTAAAGGAATGCAATACAATATTACAATATGCAACTCCTGCTTCTTTCAATTTAAAGAGAATTTTATTAATCCATTTCAATAAAATGTAAATTGTTTGATTGTTTTTTTTATTAGCATGATTGAATATGTTTACATGTAGAGGGGCATAAGCCTCTTTCATATGATGTGTACATTTTGTTATATATGTTGTCTTTAGGGGACAGGAGCTGCTTTCTATTACATTTGGTGGGTAACATGGATCTCGCACTTACCTGATTATCAAAAATGGTTTCATTGTAGAAACTGTAGAGATTCTCTGCGAGCTCATATTTGATTTCATTGAAGTTCTTTACATAATGTGACTCTGGGTCAGAGAGCTCCAGCAGAAAACAGTTATCCACTTTACAGGTTAACCTGCAGAAAAACAGCAAACAAGTATTTATTATTCAACTGAAACAATGAAGAATTAGTTAAACAGTTTAGTGCGGTTGGTATGATGAGTTGGGTAAAGCTGTATCAAGTCTTTCTCACTATGATGATATAGCTTTAGTGTTGTGGAAAAATATTGTAGATCTGTATCAGTAACATTTTTATAGGTTTGTGTTGATTGAGGAATGGAGAGTATGAGACAGGAGATGAGGATCAGAAAGAGGAAAGGCAAAAACTAGATGGTTCTAGGCTGCTCTTTCTCAAAGAAGAAGATTGAGACCCTGGTAATATATAATTGTACGTGGCAAATAAGAACACAAAGATCACATACCTTTTCCCTACACGTTTTTTTGACTCAGAAGGCAGATCAGATGGTGCCTTGCGTTTCCTTCCAGTCTTCAGCATTTCTGCTTGTTCTGGAACACAAATAATTTGTAGATTTGCTGTCTTGAGAGTTATCCCAACACTGCTTCTCACTCTGTAACAATATCTATTCTGAAATTGTGCAGCTGAGTATGTTATTTATTAACCAATATCTTTATGATGTTACATAGTGATGTCATAGAAATGCCTTAGTAACCAATACCTTTATGATGTCATACACTGTGATGTTATAGTAATGATAAGCAAAGTGCTTAGCTCTAGGCACTGCTCTAAATGCTCTATATTTTGACTTTATCTGCCTAAAAATATAAAGGCTGTGTAAAAAAAAAAGAAAAATTAGAATAGTTTACAACTAGGTTATCCATTGTGTCCTACATTTTACAAAGAGTCTTGTTTCAACCCTATAAGCAATGTAGCACCTGTGTCTATATACCTGAATAAATGTATAAACTCTAAATTATTTTTCTTCCCTAATAAATATATCTATCTATCTATCTATCTATCTATCTATCTATCTATCTATCTATCTATATATATATATACATACATGTGTGTTTTAATTAATCCGATATAAAAATAAGCCAACAGATTGATTATTTTTAAGCCTATCAATTCAAACAGTAAACTTGTGAAAGTAGTCAGTAATGCAAACCGTTATAAATATAATAAAGGTGTTTAACAGTTGGCCTTTAACTATTCCTCTTGTATTTTAAGAACAGTATAACTGCTAAGATATGACAGTTTAGTTCCTATGAAGAGCATCATTGGTCATTGGTCTATAGTTCTGCTTCTCCTTTTATGGGGCCTTATTGAAAGATGTTAATTAGAGGGTTTAGATCTATGACAATACTCTGGATTTCATTTGTAATGATTCACTTTGCTCATTTACACACATGGTAAAGTCTTTTAGACATGAAATGTACCATGCTTGTCATGGGAAGATTGTAATCTACAACCATGTGTAAGGTGTATTTGGTCAAGAAATGTATCTATAATAATCTCTTAACCTAAAAACAATAATGACTTAATGGTTAACTCAAGCTGAGACACATTACTCCAAAACCTGTCTCCAGACATATTTACAGTCCTGTAGGTGCAAATTAATTTAATGTCTATTTATTGAATCCAGAGAAAAATGCAGACACAAGTAGCGCTAAATAAAATAATATCGGCTAGATTTAGAGTTTTGTCGGTAACGACCCGTGTAGCTAACGCTGGCTTTTTTCTGGCCGCACCTTTAAAATAACTCTGGTATTGAGAGTCCACAGAATGGCTGCGTTAGGCTCCAAAAAAGGAGCGTAGAGGCATATTTAACGCCACTCCAACTCTCGATACCAGAGTTGCTTACGGACGCGGCCAGCCTCAAAAACGTGCTCGTGCACGATTCCCCCATAGAAAACAATGGGGCTGTTTGAGCTGAAAAAAAACCCCTGCAAAAAAGCCGCATTCAGCTCCTAACGCAGCCCCATTGTTTGCTATGGGGAAACATTTCCTAAGTCTACACCTAACACCCTAACATGTACCCCGAGTCTAAACACCCCTAACCTTACACTTATTAACCCCTAATCTGCCACCCCCGCTATTGCTGACCCCTGCATATTATTATTAACCCCTAATCTGCCGCTCCGTAAACCGCCGCTACTTACATTATCCCTATGTACCCCTAATCTGCTGCCCCTAACACCGCCGACCCCTATGTTATATTTATTAACCCCTAATCTGCCCCCCACAACGTCGCCGCCAGCTACCTACAATAATTAACCCTTAATCTGCCGACCGCAAAGCGCCGCCACCTACGTTATCCTTATGTACCACTAATCTGCTGCCCCTAACACCGCTGACCCCTATATTATATTTATTAACCTCTAATCTGCCCCCCACAATGTCGCCGCCAGCTACCTACAATAATTAAGCCCTAATCTGCCGACTGGAGCTCACCGCTATTCTAATAAATTTTTTAACCCCTAAAGCTAATTCTAACCCTAAACCCTAACACCCCCCTAAGTTAAATATAATTTTATTCTAACAAAATAAATTAACTCTTATTAAATAAATTATTCCTATTTAAAACTAAATACTTACCTGTAAAATAAACCCTAATATAGCTACAATATAACAAATAATTACATTGTAGCTATTTTAGGATTAATATTTATTTTACAGGCAACTTTGTAATTATTTTAACCAGGTACAATAGCTATTAAATAGTTAAGAACTATTTAATAGTTACCTAGTTAAAATAATTACAAAATTACCTGTAAAATAAACCCTAACCTAAGTTACAATTAAACCTAACACTACACTATTAATAAATTAATTAAATAAAATACCTACAATTACCTACAATTAAACCTAACACTACACTATCAATAAATTAATTAAATACAATATCTACAAATAACTACAATGAAATAAACTAACTAAAGTACAAAAAATAAAAAAGAACTAAGTTACAAAAAATAAAAAAATATTTACAAACATTAGAAATATATTACAACAATTTTAAACTAATTACACCTACTCTAAGCCCCCTAATAAAATAACAAAGCCACCCAAAATAAAAAAAATGCCCTACCCTATTCTAAATTACTAAAGTTCAAAGCTCTTTTACCTTACCAGCCCTGAACAGGGCCCTTTGCGGGGCATGCCCCAAGAAGTTCAGCTCTTTTTCCTGTAAAAAAAAACATACAATACCCCCCCCAACATTACAACCCACCACCCACATACCCCTAATCTAACCCAAACCCCCCTTAAATAAACCTAACACTAAGCCCCTGAAGATCTTCCTACCTTGTGTTCACCTCGCCGGGTTCACCGATCGGTCCAGAGTCTTGATCCAAGCCCAAGTGGGGGGCTGAAGAGTGATGTCCATCCTCGGGCTGAAGTCTGGATCCAAGCGGCGGCTGAAGAAATCCATCATCGGGCTGAAGTCGGAAGTCCATCATCGGGATGAAGTCTTCTATCAAGCCGCATCTTCAATCTTCTTTCTTCTGGAGCGGAGCCATCATCTTCCAAGCCGACGCGGAACATCCTCTTCAACCGACGACTAGACGACGAATGACGGTTCCTTTAAGGGACGTCATCCAAGATGGCGTCCCTCGAATTCCGATTGGCTGATAGGATTCTATCAGCCAATCGCAATTAAGGTAGGAATATTCTGATTGGCTGATGGAATCAGCCAATCAGAATCAAGTTCAATCCGATTGGCTGATCCAATCAGCCAATCAGATTGAGCTCGCATTCTATTGGCTGATAGGAACAGCCAATAGAATGCGAGCTCAATCGGATTGAACTTGATTCTGATTGGCTGATTCCATCAGCCAATCAGAATATTCCTACCTTAATTCCGATTGGCTGATAGAATCCTATCAGCCAATCGGAATTCGAGGGACGCCATCTTGGATGACGTCCCTTAAAGGAACCGTCATTCGTCGTCTAGTCGTCGGTTGAAGAGGATGTTCCGCGTCGGCTTGGAAGAAGATGGCTCCGCTCCGCTCCAGAAGAAAGAAGATTGAAGATGCGGCTTGATAGAAGACTTCATCCCGATGATGGACTTCCGACTTCAGCCCGATGATGGATTTCTTCAGCCGCCGCTTGGATCCAGACTTCAGCCCGAGGATGGACATCACTCTTCAGCCCCCCGCTTGGGCTTGGATCAAGACTCTGGACCGATCGGTGAACCCGGCGAGGTGAACACAAGGTAGGAAGATCTTCAGGGGCTTAGTGTTAGGTTTATTTAAGGGGGGTTTGGGTTAGATTAGGGGTATGTGGGTGGTGGGTTGTAATGTTGGGGGGGGGTATTGTATGTTTTTTTTTACAGGAAAAAGAGCTGAATTTCTTGGGGCATGCCCCACAAAGGGCCCTGTTCAGGGCTGGTAAGGTAAAAGAGCTTTGAACTTTAGTAATTTAGAATAGGGTAGGGCATTTTTTTATTTTGGGTGGCTTTGTTATTTTATTAGGGGGCTTAGAGTAGGTGTAATTAGTTTAAAATTGTTGTAATATATTTCTAATGTTTGTAAATATTTTTTTATTTTTTGTAACTTAGTTCTTTTTTATTTTTTGTACTTTAGTTAGTTTATTTCATTGTATTTATTTGTAGGAATTGTATTTACACCCACTAACAAAATGCTCCATGAATGCTCAATACATTTCGAACATGATCTCTCCTTTACAACAAGACCCCTCGGCTATGAATCTATCCCAGTCAATAGTGTTAGGTTTAATTGTAGATAATTATAGGTATTTTATTTAATTAATTTATTGATAGTGTAGTGTTAGGTTTAATTGTAGATACTTGTAGGTATTGTATTTAATTAATTTATTGATAGTGTAGTGTTAGGTTTAATAGTAACTAGATTTATTTTACAGGTAAATTTGTAATTATTTTAACTATTTTAGCTATTAAATAGTTCTTAACTATTTAATAGCTATTGTACCTGGTTAAAATAAATACAAAGTTACCTGTAAAATAAATATTAATCCTAAAATAGCTATAATATAAATATAATTTATATTGTAGCTATATTAGGATTTATTTTACAGGTAAGTATTTAGCTTTAAATAGGAATAATTTATTTAATAAGAGTTAATTAATTTCGTTAGATTAAAATTATATTTAATTTAGGGGGGTGTTAGTGTTAGGGTTAGACTTAGCTTTAGGGGTTAATACATTTATTAGAATAGCGGTGAGCTCCAGTCGGCAGATTAGGGGTTAATAATTGAAGTTAGGTGTCGGAGATGTTAGGGAGGGCAGATTAGGGGTTAATACTATTTATTATAGGGTTAGTGAGGCGGATTAGGGGTTAATAACTTTATAATAGTAGCGGTGCGGTCCGCTCGGCAGATTAGTGGTTAATAAGTGTAGGCAGGTGGAGGCGACGTTGAGGGGGGCAGATTAGGGGTTAATAAATATAATATAGGGGTCGGCGGTGTTAGGGGCAGCAGATTAGGGGTACATAGCTATAATGTAGATTAATGTAAATTAATTATTGTAAGTAGTTGGCGGCGACGTTGTGGGGGGCAGATTAGGGGTTAATAAATATAATATAGGGGTCGGCGGTGTTAGGGGCAGCAGATTAGGGGTACATAAGGATAACGTAGGTGGCGGTCGGCAGATTAGGGGTTAAAAAAATGTAATCGAGTGTCGGCGATGTGGGGGGGCCTCGGTTTAGGGGTACATAGGTAGTTTATGGGTGTTAGTGTACTTTAGAGCACAGTAGTTAAGAGCTTTATGAACCGGCGTTAGCCCAGAAAGCTCTTAACTACTGACTTTTTTCTGCGGCTGGAGTTTTGTCGTTAGATTTCTAACGCTCACTTCAGACACGACTCTAAATACCGGAGTTAGGAAGATCCCATTGAAAAGATAGGATACGCAATTGAAGTAAGGGGATCTGCGGTATGGAAAAGTCGCGGCTCAAAAGTGAGCGTTAGACCCTTTTTTTAATGACTCCAAATACCGGCGGTAGCCTAAAACCAGCGTTAGGAGCCTCTAACTCTGGTTTTCACGGCTACCGCCAAACTCCAAATCTAGGCCTATGAAAATTAAATCAATAATGAGCTAAGTAATGTATGTAATGCTTAAGAAAATAATTACCCCTTTAAAGACCGGGGGGTCAATTTAACATGGTGCGGACAACCATGATCCGATATAGCGTATCTTGTCCGCCGCACAATGATAAATGCTGACAGCATACGCTGTTGGCATTTATCATTGCACCAGCAGTTCTTGTGAACTGCTGGTGCAATACCGCCCCCTGCAGATTTGCGGCCAATCTGCTGCTAGCAGGGGGTGTCAATCAACCCGATTGTATTGGATCGTGTTGATTTTCGTCGATGTCTGTCTGCCGCCTCAGAGCAGGCAGGCAGTTTATGGAGCAGCAGTCTTTAGACCGCTGCTTCATAACTTGTGTTTCTGGTGAGCTTGAAGGCCATACGGAGCTTGATAAATAGGCCCCCAAGTATTTTACAACAATTAAGTTTGGTCTTTGCCATGTTGCCTATTGTTACAGCCTCTCTGATTTATTCAGGGGTCTTGGAGTAACATACAATAAGGTTTGGTACTGATTGGTATTATGCATTATGACCTGGGCTGTGAGAAACTGCCTGGGTCACCTAAAGATATATATAATCAGGCCTGGGCTGGCCATATGGCATACAGGGCAAATGCCCAGTGGGCCGGGCTCTTATTTGAGCTTTGCTGCTATATAGAGGCCCCACCCTCTCTTAATATGGGTAACAATAGGAAAGCTGCTGTAGTCTACCTATTTTGTAAAGCTGTTCAGCAGAGGTGCTGTAAAATAAGAGTTCTGGTCTATTATGGCTACCTAGCTGACAGAAGTCTAAATGATGTGGGCTGCTCTGCCTTCAAATGCCCGGGCCTATTTTTGTGCCCAGTACAGTCCTGTATACAATGAGAACATCTATTTAAACCCTTTGTGTATAGACGCCAACATGATCCTAAAAACCCAGCACTATGTGACATATATACAGTAAGTTGTGTGTCTAAAAGTATGCTTTACTTGTTTATTTGTTTACCAAGTCATGTAGCAAAGTAAGGGCCACAATTACTGGCAGATACATGACTGTCTAGGTCATCTCGTCTCAGCTAACATTAGAAAGAGAGGCTAAACTTTTTGCTCATACCTAGAATTAAAGATAACGTTATGTAAAATGATAAATTACTGGCATTGATAATCACTGAATGGGGCCGTTTACCCGTTTCTGCGCAAGCCTTCAGGCTCGCCAGAAACAAGAGAGTTAAGAAGCAGCGGTCTTAAGACCGCTGCTCCTTAACTTGTACGCCTCTTCTGAGGTGGCGGACATCAATCCGCTCGATCTCATACGATCGGGTTGATTGACACCCCCTGCTAGTGGCCTGCTAGCAGCATCCAGTAATGTCCGTCCGACAAATGATAAATCAGCCCCTTTAAGCGTATTGCAAGATAATTTTTTATTATTTTATATTGTTATAGTTAGTTACCAAACTAACTATCATAGCCAAATGTCTGATAACTTTAGCTCTTTGAGCAAAGTCAGTGGAACCTTTTGAAAAGTAAAAGGGAATTAATGAGAAGAAAATACACGGTACCAAGTTATTTTATGTTTCTAAATACTGAATGAAATTTGGTAGTATTTTTATTTTATTTATATTCAGTATTTTGAATAAGCCAGTTTACAAACAAATCATTTGAAATGTAACTAGTTATACGTATCACACTTCAAGAGAAAATTATTTTGTAGGTGTTAGTGGTTAAGCTATTATTGATCCATCTTATTTAAGAAAATGGGGACCGAACTCTCAAAGCACTGCTCTGACAAGTATAATGTTGCCACAAGTTTTTATTCACATGTGAGTTTAAAGAAAGTACTTAGGGGTCAATTTATTAAGGTGAGGACGGACATGATACAATGTAGCATATCATGTCCGCCGCACATCGATAAATCCCGACAGCATATGCTGTCTGCATTTATCATTGCACTAGCAGTTCTGGTGAACTGCTGGTGCAATGCCGCCCCCTGCAGATTCGCGGCCAATCAGCTGCTAGCAAGGGGTGTCAATCAACCCGATCGTATCCGATCGGGCTAATTGCTGTCTGCCACCTCAGCAGTGGCGGACAAGTTAAGAAGAGGGGTCTTAGGACCGCTGCTTCTTAACTTCCGCTTTAGGCGGACGTGAAGCAGAGTGGGTCGGAAGCAGAATCCGCTGCTTCATAAATTGACCCCATAGTGTACTTAGTACAGTACACAATTATATGCACGTACACAGCAAGCCATACTGATCAAGCACGCTCCTATAGAACTGTGACTGGAACATCTGTAGTTTTACTGCATATAGATGTGCACCATGTTCATCCTGTAATGTTGTCCTGAGAAAATCTTTTTAAAGGGACATTAAATTGCTGAACACAACTACAGTAGCATAGTAACTGATCACCATGTTATTGTTTTTCCTCCTGTATCCAAATTTTTTTCTTTCATGATTCAGGTAAAGAATTCCAATTTACTTAAATTATCAAATTGACTTTGTTCCTTTGTTATTCTTTGTTGAATAGATATCTAGAGGTAGCGTGAACATGCCTGAAAAAGTGCTGCCATTTAGTGCTCTTGCTAATGTATAATATTGCTGCAAAACTGCTGACATACAGTGCTCTAGACACGTGCACACTCCTGAGCTTTATGTCCTGGTTTTCAACAAAGGCTAATGAGAAAAACAAAGAAATTTTGATAATAGAAGTACATTGGAAAATTGTTTAATATTGTACCTTCTATCTGAATCACGAAAGAAAATGCTTGGGTTTTATGTCCCTTTAACTCATCACATAAACCAGTTTGTAAAACCCTGCATCTTTATACTGGGTGCCACCATCTTGTAACACACATATTATTGCCTCCTGTGATAGATCCAATGTGCTTACACACATCAGTGATGTTCTGGGTTTTTGACAGCAGTACTTTTGGTTAGCTTGACTTTGGGTTAGCTTACACTTTTGCATTTATTTTAGAGTTTGAAAGTTACATAACAAAGGCGTAATGAGTAATGAGTTTTACAATTTGAATACTCTTACAATGAAAAAAACAAAATGTATTCTTACCTGATAAATGTATTTCTTTCCGGATATGGTGAGTCCACGGCTTGAGTAATTACTGTTGGAAATATCACTCCTGGACAGTATGAGGAGGCAAAGAGCACCACAGTTAAACTGCTAAGTATCACTCCCTTACCCACAGCCCCCATTCATTCGACCAAAGGGAAATGGAGAAAAAGGAGTAACACAAGGTGTAAAGGTGCTTTAGGTTATAGTGAAAAGAACAGCTGTCTTAAAATTAAGGGTGGGGCCGTGGACTCACCATATCCGGAAAGAAAGAAATTTATCAGGCAAGCATACATTTTGTTTTTCTTTCCTGAGATATGGTGAGTCCACGGCTTGAGTAATTACTGTTGGGAACCAATACCCAAGCTAGAGGACACAACACAGATAAATAGGGAGGGACAAGACAGGCAGTCCTGACTCCTAAACAGAAGGCACCACCGCTTGAAGAACCTTTCTCCCAAAAGAAACCTCAGCCGAGGCAAAAGTATCAAACTTGTAAAATTTGGAAAAAGTATGTAGAGAAGGCCAAGTTGCAGCCTTGGGAATTTGTGCCACAGAAGCTTCATTTTTGAAAGCCCAAGAAAAGAAAAAAGAAAATCCTTAGTCGCCTGTAAGTAGAATTTAAGAGAATGTACAACATCCAAATTGTGTAACAAACGTTCTTTGGAAGAAGAAGGATTAGGACACAGAGAGGGAACAACAATTTCCTGATTGATATTTCTATTAGAAACAACCTTAGGAAGGAGACCTAACTTAGTACGAAGAACCACCTTATCGGCATGAGAAATAAGATAAGGGGAATCACACTGCAGAGCTGAGAGTTCCGAGACTCTTCAAACAGAAGAGATAGCAACAAGAAATAAAACCTTCCAAGATAACAACTTAATATCTATGGAATGCAACAGCTCAAACGGAGCCAGCTGTAAAACTTTAACAACATGGTTAAGGCTCCAAGGAGGAGCAACAAACACAAAGACAGGCCTTATTTTGACCAAGACCTGACAAAAAGATTGCACATCTGGCACATCCGCCAAACATTTATGTAGTAAAACCGATAATGCAGAAATCTGAGCCTTTAGGGTACTGACTGACAATCCCTTCTCCAGGCCTTCCTGAAGAAAAGATAAAATTCTAGCAATTCTAATTCTACTCCAAGAGTAGCCCTTGGATTCACACCAATAAAGATATTTACGCCATATCTTATGGTAAATCTTTCTAGTAACAGGCTTGTGAGCCTGAATCATGGTCTCAATGACCGACTCAGAAAAACCCCGCTTAGACAGAATTAAGTGTTCAATCTCCAAGCAGTCAGCTTCAGAGAAATGAGATTTGGATGAAGGAAGGGACCCTGAATCAGGAAGTCCTTCCTCAGAGCGAGGTAGTCTCCAAGGCGGGAGAGATAATATCTCCACTAGGTCTGCAAACCAGATCCTGCGAGGCCACGCAAGGGCAATTAGAATCACCAACACCCTCTGCTGTTTGATACGAGCAATGACTCATGGAAGGAGAGCAAACAGAGGAGACAGGTACGCCAACCTAAAAACCGAAGGAACCGCCAGACCATCTATCAGAACGGCCTGAGGATCTCTTGACCTTGAGCCGTACCTTGGAAGCTTGGCATTCTTATGGGATGCCATCAGATCTATCTCCAGCACCCCCCATTTGAGGACTAAGCTGGAAAACACCTCCAGATGGAGTTCCCACTTCCCAGGATGAAAAGTCTGTCTGTTCAGAAAATCTGCTTCCCAATTGTCTACTCCTGAAATGTGGATGGCAGATAGACAGCAAGTGTGGGTCTCTGCCCACTGCAGAATCCGAGTAACCTCCTTCATGTCTAAGGAACTCCAAGTTCCTCTCTGGTGATTGATGTAAGCCACAGAGATTATGTTGTCTGACTGGAACCTGATAAACTGGGCTGTGGACAACTGAGGCCAAGCCAATAGAGCATTGTAAATCGCCCTCAACTCCAAGATGTTGATGGGAAGAGCAGACTCCTCCCGAGTCCAAAGGCCCTGAGCTTTTAATGAGTTCCAGACTGCTCCCCAGCCCAGCAGGCTGGCATCCGTGGTCACGATCACCCAGGAAGGTCTCCGAAAGCATGTGCTCTGAGACAGATGTTCCTGAGAAATCCACCACGGGAGAGAATCCCTTGATGACAGATCTAACTCTATTCTGAGATAGATCCGCATGGTCGCCATTCCATTGTCTGAGCATGCACAACTGGAGAGCTCTTAAATAGAATCGAGAAAAAGGAATGATGTCCATGGAAGCCACCATCAGACTGATTACCTCCATACATTGAGCCATTGAAGGATGAGCCTGAAGAGAGAGGCAAGAGGAAATTATTTTGTTTTTCCTGACCTATGTCAGAAAAATCTTCATCAATATCTCTATTATGGTCCCTAAGAACACTACTCTTGTAGCAGGGGAAAGGGAGCTTTTTCCAGATTCACATTCCATCCGTGGGAATGAAGAAAAGAAAACAATATCTCTGTGTGAGATTTTGCTTGTTGAAAAGATGGCACCTGAACCAATATGTCATCCTGGTAGGGTGCCACAGCAATTCCACGAGAATCGATCACTGCTAAAAGAGCCCCCAGAACCTTTGAAAAATTTCTGGGAGCCGTGGCTAGAACAAATTGAAGGGCCACAAACTGGAAATGTTTGTCCAGAAAGGCAAATCTCAGGAATCTGTGATGGTTCCTGTGAATAGGAACATGAAGATATGCATCCTTTAGGTCTATGGTTGTCATGAACTGACCCTGTTGTACTAAAGAATGAATGGAGCGTATAGTCTCCATCTTGAGGGATGGAACTTTGAGAAACTTGTTTAGACATTTCAATTCTAGAATGGTATGGAAAGTTCCCTGTTTTTTGGGAACCACAAATAGGTTGGAGTAGAACCCGAGGCCCTGTTCCTGCACTGGAACGGGAACTATCACTCCCAGGGAGGAAAGATGTATACATTTCAAGAACGCCTCTCTCTTTATCTGGTCTGCAGATAATCTTGAGAGAAGGAATCTGTCTCTGGGAGGAAAAGTCTTGAATTCCAATTTGTAACCCTGGGATACTATGTCCACAGTCCAGGGATCTGGGACATCTCGTATCCAGGCTTGAGAGAACTGAGAAAGTCTGCCCCCCACCTGATCTGATCCCGTATCAGGGGCAAACCCTTCATGCTGATTTGGAATCAGCTGCGGGTTTCTTTGATTGTTTCCCCTTGTTCCAAGAAGACTTGGATTGTTCCTGCTTGGAAGAAGGGGAAGGCTTTCCTCTGAAGTTAAAAAGGAACGAAAATTACTCTGACGTCCTTTAGGCCTATTCTTCTTATTTTGAGGTAGAAAAAACCCTTTTCTACCCGTAATATCAGAGATAGTTTCTGCCAAACTGGGTCCAAACAAGGTTTTGCCCTTGTAAGGAATTCCCAGAAGCTTGACTTTAAAGGAAACGACTGCAGACCAGGATTTCAACCGTACCGCCCTGCGGGCTAGGACAGGGAAACTAGAAGTTTTAGCTCCTAGTCTAACAACCTGTAAAATGGCATCTGCAATAAAGGAATTGGCCAACTTAAGAGCTTTAATCCTATCCTGAATTTCATCCAAGGAAGTCTCTACTTGAAGAGAATCAGACAAGGCGTTGAACCAATAAGATGCCGCACTAGTCACAGTGGCAATACACACCGCAGGTTGCCATTAGAGACCTTGATGACCTTTTTCAAATAAGCCTCCAGCTTCTTGTTATCAGATCCTTAAAAGAGCAGCTATCCTCAAAAGGAATAGTGGTTCTCTTAGCCAGAGTGGAAATGGCCCCTTTAACTTTGAGTACAGTATACCAAGGGTCTTTAATGAATTCTTGTCCTGTGAGATAATTTCCCTAGTACGGTCTGGCACAGGAAAAACCTCTGAAGTAGAAGGTTCATCAAATAAACTATTAAGTTTACTAGATTTCTTAGGAGTGACAACGACAGGGGTATCAAAGTCATCTAAAGTAGCTAAAACCTCCTTTAACAATACACGAATGTGTTAAAGCTTAAATCT
This sequence comes from Bombina bombina, assembly GCF_027579735.1. Lineage (NCBI taxonomy): Eukaryota > Metazoa > Chordata > Amphibia > Anura > Bombinatoridae > Bombina > Bombina bombina. Next base: position 362,473,150 of record NC_069505.1, on the reverse strand, counting down.
GAAGGATACCACCTCAGTCTCAGAAGAAGGAATTATACTGTCCAAATCTGAGATTTCACCCTCAGAAAGTCCCGATATATCTTCCTCATCAGACTTATGAGAAAGGGCAACTTGGGAATCAGAACTGAGGACAGGCACCTTACTTTCTGAATTTCTAGATTTCCTCTTGCATTTTCTCTGTAATCTGGGAATGACAGCTAATGCCGCAGATACCGCTGAAGATACCTGGGCAACAATATCTGCTTTTAAATAAACTCCACTAGGAGTTATAGAGGAACCACAGGGCACTGTGTGTGATTCAATTGAGACTTGGGACGTAGCAGGAGAAAGCTGAGGTATTTTTTTAACAGCATCATCCTGAGAGACATTAGGATAAAAAATGTTATCTTTATTTTGCAAGGTTTTCTTGACACATGTTGTGAAACAGTAAATAAACTTGTACAGATAAGTTTCAAAGATTTTAATATTCAATTAAAATAAGCTAAGGAAAAAATACACTTTAAATGTTATCCCAAATTAGGATCGATCCCCAGCTAAAATTATGTGAGAAAAGTTAAAAAAATTTTTTTTTAATAAATATCAAATAAACTTCTAAAATACCCCTCAGGCAACCCCACACCTCAATTACTGAGGTGCCTTACCGCTACCAGAAATAGAGAAAAAAAACTTTTTTGCTGAGCTTAAATTACTGCTGCGACACAGAGAGGCACTAAAAATAGCTTCCTGGTACACAGAGTACCAGAAATAACAGGTTTTTCAAACTGGACAGTTTAAAATGTTGCATTGTTTTATTTTAAAGCAAAGGGGAAATAAATAAGCTGCTGAAATAGAAAATTCAGCCTTACTTTCAGTTTAAACTTCATTTGTTTTATCAAGAAAATATTTGTAAGAAAATAAAGTCTAATAAAAACATTTTACCCTTTCTTTTTAAAAGAGTTTAAATGTTAGTCTCACACATGCTACAGTGCCTGCTTCATGCCCCAGTGTAGCCCATACAACAGGATTATCTATGTCCTAATAAAAAAAGCAGTGTCTTTTAATTTGTTAAGTGATTAATCTCCCCAACCGGAAGAAAAAACACTTACCTGCTCTGCTGTCTGGCATGTAGACAGTTACAAGGTATGAGAAGACACAGTTCTTCACAGAGACCTTTGAAAAAGAAAGAACAGAGTAGCCAACTCTGGCTTTCTAAACTAGGGCAGCAATTGTACCTCTTTACATATTCCTACCTGCTTTAAAGCAGTGATGTGCAGTCACTAGAGGCAGGTGAGGCAGTGCTTCACCTCTCATATGGGCAAAAATATATATTTTTTTTATTGGCTTTAAAAAAAAAATTGTATTTTTTTTCCCCAGCATTTTTTTTTCTCACAGCTATATGTTGTGCAATGAAGAGGCATAAGCAGGTCTGCCCACCATTACACAACATTCTGCGCCGCCTACTGGATGCAAGTGGTTAAGATCATTGCATGGCCCATTAACTGCTTATTTGAGGCAGTCCTATTTGGGCTGAACCAATCCAGCAAGAGGCATTAGTAAGAGGAACATAGGGTTGGGGCTGGATGTTAAATCATATAAAACAAAACAAAAAACGGAAAAAAAACAACTTTCATATATTTTGTTGCTGTCCTGTGAACCTGCTAGCTTTGCTAAAGTGAAAAAGAGAGTTCTGTTCTTCCCCTCTAAGTGCAGTGGAATGTGCCACTGTCACTTCCTGAATCCTTACAGAGCAGGAAGAGAGAGGCACAGAGAACACTGTTTTAGCCACATCTTATTGAAGTAAGATTTTACTAAAAAGGGATTCTGTTAGTGAAAATGATAATTTAATGAATGTGGTTTAGTGTTTTTTTTTACTCTTTTACAGCAGGGTCGTTTTTGTATTTTGTTTACTCAAACTTTACACCCACTAACTTAGCAGCTTGCCTCTGTACTAATGTATAGTCTTACTTTCTGAACTCTCTGTAGCTCTGCTGTTTTATTACTTTAAAATGCAGTGGTCCCTCTCCCCCCCCTTGTGTGTGTGTGTGTGTGTGTGTGTCTCTCTCTCTATCTATCCATCCATCTCTCTCCTTATGTGTTGTTCTCCCCATGGTCTCTTTCTCTCTCTGTCTCTCTTCCTCCCCCTCTGACTCTCTCATCCCTTATGTAATGAAAGAATCTATAAGCATAATTTACAGCATTAAAGGGCCACTAAACCCAAAATATTTCTTTCATGATTCAGATAGAGAATAGAAATTTAAACAGCTTTACAATTTACTTCCATTATTTATTTTGCTTCATTTTTTAAATATCCTTAGTTGAAGAAAAAGCAATGCACATGGTGAGCCAATCACACGAGGCTTCTATGTGCAGCAACCAATCAGCAGCTAGTGAGCATATCTAGATATGCTTTTCATCAAAGAATATCAAGAGAATACAACAAATTAGATAATATAAGTAAATTAGAAAGATGTTTAAAATTGCATTCTCTTTATAAATCATAAAAGAAAAAATGTGGGTGGCATGTCCCTTTAAAGTAAAAAGTATGTTTTAAACATATTTTAATGGGCATGGATTTCTAGATCTCATAATCAGAGCAAGCATTGTGTTATCTGGCAAGTGTTTCTGTTACAATCCTTTTAGACTAAAATCAGATGTTTACTAAGTTGACCAGTTTTCCAAGACACCATTTAAAGGGACATGGAACCCATATGAAACCCATATGCAAATTTAAATAACTTTCCAATTTACATCTAATATCTAATTTTCTTCATTCTTTTGATGTCCTTTGTTGAAAATCATATCTAAATATGCTCAGTAGCTGCTGATTGGTGGCTGCACATAGATACTTCATGTGATTGGCTCACCCATGTGCATTGCTATTTCTTCAACAAAGGATATCTAAAGAATGAAGGCGTATCCTAGCCACTGCCTCACCAGTCTCTGACGTCACTGCACGTCACTGCTTTAAAGCCACCACTACTCGACTGCAAGGAATGACGTGGAATACGTCTATACCCCAAAACTTGCATGTAGATTAAATCAAAAAATTTCTTCAGACACCGAAACTTCACCTCCTCCATGCACCGAAGGCAGAGAGAATGACTGAGGGTTGTTGGTAAGTAAGGGAGTGATACTTAACAGTTTAACTGTGATGCACTTTGCCTCCTCTTTCTGGCCAGGAGTGATATTCCCAACAGTAATTACTCAAGCCATGGACTCACCATATCTTAGGAAAGAAAATGATTATGTGGCTGAAGATGAAATCTCCTTTCCTCCAGCCTTAAATTGTGATCTCTTGTCACAAACAATTTTCTTGGAATAAACAGAACTTCTGCCATCTCTGGATATGGGCCTTTAATATATTTATATAAAGTAATCAAGTCACCTCTCAAGCACCCAGTTTGGCTAACCTCTCCTCATAGCTTAAATTCTCCATTCACCTTATTAGTTTTGTGTCCCTTCTCTTAACTTTTTCTAAGTTTCCAATGTCATTTTTTGAGATCAGTCCACAAAACTGCACTCCATACTCAAGGTAAGGTCTTACCAGGGATTTATAAAGTGACAGAACGATGATTTCCTCCCTTGCATTAATGCCTCTTTTAATACATGCTAGTATCTTAATTAGCCTTAGAAGCCACTGCCATGCATTATGCACCAATATTTAACTTGTTATCTATAATTACTCCCAAATCCCTTTCCTCCTCTGTTTTGACAGGTCTAGTCTAATTTAAATAATAGGTTGCATGATTATTTTTACTTCTAAAATGTAGAACCTTGTATTTTCCATTATTAAATCTAATTCTATTTTTACCTGCCCAGTCTTTTAATTTTTGTAGATCCGCTTGTAAAGCAGTTTCATCCTGCAGTGATCTAATGACCTTACGAAACTTTGTATCATCTACAAAAATAGAGATGTTGCTATTTAATCATTGCTCCAAGTCATTAATACAAATATTAAAAAGATCAGGGCCCAGTACTGATACTTCTACTACGACTCATTGCTCCCTCTCTTGTATCCAGTTATTTATCCATGAGCTAACATTTTCAGCTATTCCCAGTCCCTTAATTTTGTACATTAATTTCTCTGATTACCATTTATCTATGTTTTTACTTACCTACTTGTAGAATCGAATCAGTTTAGTTTGACAAGATCTATTTCTCATCAAACAAAGCTAATATGTACTAATAATCTTGTTGACACTTATATACTCAACAATATAATCCATTACCAGATGGGCATGTCAGAGTGCCATTGCGCATTACCACTTCTGCGCTGTCACTGACACCAATGAAGTTTGCATTTAAGCAATAATGACCTACTGGCACCAATGTATATATATATATATATATATATATATATTAAACCCACTGACACCAATAATATATATATATATTTTTTAATTATCCCACTGACACCAATGCGCATATATATATTTATTTATTTATGTGTGTGTGTACATATATATAGAGATAACACAGTTAATGGAATGGGCTTGTATGTTCTAGTTTGTTTCAAAAGACCTCTCATTGGTTCCTCTCTTGAAGAACTGAAGAAAATAACTGGTTTAGTACCTCAGCCTTCACTGTTAATCATGCTCATGCTACCGTTCACACATTTTAATGTACCTATATTTTCCTTCTTAGATTTTTTACCATTTTTTTACTTAAAAAACCTTTTAGGGTTTGACTTAGAATCCTTTGCAATTAATCTTTCATTTTCAATTTTGGCTAATTTGATTTGTTTTGTTGCATGCTTTGTTGTAACAAAGGACTCTTCTAAGGGATAATGGATATATAATTCCTTATATATTTGGAATGCTGAGTCTGTTCTGTTTTCTTTGAATAATTTAAATGACCTACATTTTTTCCTAATTCTTCTTAACACATTTTTATTTAGCCACATTGGTTTGGATTTATTTACTTTATTTTAATAACAATGTGGTATGGTGTTGATAAGTATTTTATTTAACAAAGGTAGCTCAATTCATGGAGGTAGTGGGTCTGATGGTAGCACCATCGGATGCTATTCCATTTGCTAGGTTTCATTTGCATCCACTACAACTTTACATGCTTAGACAGAGGAATAGAGATCACACCAATCTCTCCCAATGAATTCATTTGGAGTCCGACAGTGTATTTTTTTTTTAAATTTTTCTTAATTAGGAATCACATATGAACATATTCTTGTGGGTTATAGTACAAACGTAAACAAAAAAAAAGAAGCAAGATAAAGAGTTACAGTAGTGCAGAATTTTAAGTTCCAATATCCCTTAGAAGAGTCCTGCAATAGTTCAAAATTCAGTAGTAAAGTTAGTTCAGTCCATCAGATGGATGAAAAAGCAGATGATTTGGTCCATGTGAATTCCCATAAACATCTACATTAAATAACAAAAAACTAATTAACTAAATCCTGAGGATAGATATAACCATGAGTCTAGACAGAATCACAAGTACAGTATTGTTTCAATACTTAATCTGGGGTACAGGTAAATCAGCTGGCCTAACACTGATTTAAAGATTTTATTTGAAAACTTTTTATTGAGGACTTACATATCATAAGTAACACATTTAAAGAAGAATATACATGTAGTATAAATATAAGCATTGTTTAGTTAACATGTCTGTATATCTTGGATGGTTAACCTCATTTTTGTCCCTATTAATAACAATATAGACCTCTCTTGGGTCCTTAGAAATGCAATATTAAGGGAATATAGGGATTAGATAGAATTAAAATATAAACAAAGCTATATGACTCAAATATTATGAAATATGCAAACTAATGGCTACAACCAAGCCTTCCAAAGCCAATTTGAAATGTAATTTAAATTAAATCTTGCTCGGACCTATGGCTCTGTGGTGAATTGGGATATGTTTGTGGTCAGAGGTGGGCTATATTGAGTGTTGGATAAAGGGCTATATAATCCTTTAAAAGTATAGGACAATGCTTAATGACCAATGCTTAACTGATTGGGTTGGATCTAGGGATATATGCGCTAGTGCAATGTATCTATTAATATTAGCAGTTTTGTATTATTGCCCTCTGCTTGCGAAAACACTAGCTATGTTACAGTGCCCATGATACTAATCAATCAAGTCCTCTCACGGCCCTGGCCGCAGGCTACGCGAGAGGCGTTAGTGTGGCATTAGACAAGCTAGCAGAGATGTTATCTGCAATTTTTTATTATTTTTTAAAATATCAGAAGAAACTGCCTGACCCTAAATTTATATCTTGTGTATAACATGTCAAAAACTTCAGTCTGATAAAAACTAGAACTAAAACACTCGAGGCCCAAACATATCTGCTAACAAGATCATATATGCTAGGCTGAACAAAACATAGGTATCTAAGCAGACATATTAAAAGTCAGACTGTTGTTGTCGACTGCTATTAATCATCGAGACCAGTGCAAAACTATGATGTCCTGTTAGCCCGAAGGCTTTGTTTGTAGAAAGGGGAAAGCCTATAGTATAGTTGGGAAGATAGTTGCAGAATAAAAGGTATCCCATTATAGTTACATCTAGCATCCCTCTAAGGTTATCCATTGGTTGAGAGCAACTGTATCGGGTATAGGAAGTCTCCGGAAGGTGTAGGGAACATAGGTATCGAGTAGAGCTGCATATGTGGAAAGTGTCTGCTTCTCACGAACCCCCACAAGGCCACAGCCAACAAGAAGTGTCTCTCCATCTGCCAGAGCCCACTTGATATGCCAGAAAGATCCGTGGTCATTAGGATTGATAAGCCTTTCCTCTCAAAGGCTGCTGCTTGTGAGCCGATTGGCACCTCCAGAGTTATTATGCCGTGCAGTGGTTCACGTGGTGAGGTACTGGTGCTTATTGAGGGCCCCATTTGCTGGCAGCTCCCATCTAGTGGGATTGTTTCCAAGGCTCCTTCAGTGGTTGTACATATTGTAACCGTGGGTGTATAGCACATCAACATTGAGTCTAGCGGGGCATTCTCAATGAGGCGTTGATATTTCATGATGTATAAAAGGTTTTAACACCTGGCGTTGGTGAAGGGGGAGAGTCGTAATAAAACTTTGCCATTTAAGAAATGTTGTTATCTATGTTTGATGTTCAGATTGGTGTCAAATTGTCAAATAAATAACTGTCGGAGCAGTTTTTGTTTAATCTGAGCTATAAAGGTTGTTGTTTTTTAAAAGCCATAGTTCTAGGATATATTGCCATGCTACTATGGTACAAAGAGTAAGTATGATATGCAGGGCTTTATATTGTGCATTCCAAGAAAATAAAAATATTATTCTTGGGTTAAAGAGAATGTTGATTTTAAAAGTAGTTTTAACCCAGTATTGTAGTTGACAGCAAAATTGATTGATAAATGGGCATTCATATAAATAGTGTTTAAGTGTGGGTCCAGATAGTGAGCACTTGATACATTGATTCGGAGATATCTGATTCCAGTGAGATCTACATGCAGGGGTGATGTAGCCTTTGTTTATCATTCTGATCTGCATTTCTCTAATAGAGACTACCAAGCTTGCTGATTTGGCCATTTTTGAACTGGTGAGTATATCTTAAGCAGAGAAGTCTCCTATTTCTTCTTCCTTCTGGAGCCAAGATATGATACCCTCCAACACACCCTTAGAGGTGTATGTAATTAGCTGATGGTAAATGGGGGATATGGAAAAGCTTCCCATTTTGTAGGCAACATGTATATGAGCAAGTGGGGAGAGGTCCCAAAAGCCGGCGTACTGATTTATTAAAGTGTTTATATAGTGTCTGACCTGAAGATAAGCATAGAATTGTGTGTTGGGTAAATGATATTGGTTTCTAAGGTCTTGAAAGGTCCTGACCGTGTGTGACAATGAATCCAGAAGCTCACCAATTGAGTGAACACCCTGAGATCTCTAGAGTTGAAAAGGGGCTGTTTCATCCCCTGCTGGAAAGTCCCTGTTCCCCATCAAGGGTATGTACCTCGGAGCAGGGGGAATTACTTCCAAGATACTTAAAGGTTGACCATAACGCTATAACGACGTCCTTATATAAAAGATTATTTTTCATTTCGGTGGGGGGGGGGGGGGTAGATCACGTATTGGGATGTACAGTAAGTAAGCAAGAGCATGTGGAGAGGCAACAGCAACCTCCAGGGTCGGATCTATGAAATGTGCCATGTTAAGTTGCCAGTCCATGACCAAGCGCACCAACGCCGCCCAATTGTAGAATTTGAGGTTAGGAAATGCCAGACCCCCATTAATGTGCAGTTGTTTTAGTCTCTATAAGTGTTCTCTTACCTCCCCAGATGAAAGACTGAATTGCCTTGTTCACTTGGGGCAAGTCAGTTTTGGTCAAAAGAAGAGGCAGCATCAAAAGTGGGTAAATAGGTTTGGGTAGAATCATCATTTTTATTAAATTAACACATCCAGTGAGACCCAGGGATGTGTTAATTGTTTTGAGATGTTAAGTTCATATATTTTATTGCGGTGGAGAGAGATACCCAGATAGGTTAGGGTGCTAGGTTTTGCTGTAAATGGATAGTCTATTTCATGAGGATTATGATCAGTCAACCAAAGTATTTCCGATTTTGTCATATTTATTTTATAACCAGAGAAGTCTCTGAAATTGACTAATGTAATTACAATTTTAAGGATATACAGAGAAGGGTTGCTGACAAAAGTTTGCCAGGCAGCTTGCTATTTCCGAGGGAGTTCTGAAGGTTTTTCCTCCATATCTAAGGGCCGCTATGTCTTTCGTTGCTGATAGTGTCTTCGCTAAGGTAGCTAAGAGTTTACCAGAGTTGCTGCCAAAATAGTAGCATTTACCTGTTGATTTTAAAAGACCGATTGTTGCAAGGCATCCATCTCTGTCTTGGCAACAGTGTAGTTATCATATGAAAGAGGAGTCTTAGATGTGCAGTTGTCTAAGTAGGCATGACCTAAGTTACGGCTAGATTACGAGTTTTGCGTTAGGCTTAAAAAGCAGTGTTGGCCGGTCCAAACGCTGCTTTTTAACGCCTGCTGGTATTATGAGTCTTGAAGGTACAGGTGTACCGCTCACTTTTTTGGCCAGACTTGGAAATACTGCAAATCCCCTTACGTCAATTGCGTATCCTATTTTTTCAATTGGACTTGCATAGCGCCGGTATTATGAGTCTGACAAAAAGTGAGCGGTAGACCCTCTCCTGTCAACACTGGTACCGCATTTAAAAGTCAGTAGTTAAGAGTTTTACACTAAAACGCCATAGCATAAAACTATTAACTAACGGCTAGATTTAGAGTTTGGCGGTAGATGGGGTGCGTTAGCTACGCGTGGTTTATGTCTAACGCACGGCATTGTTTAACGCCGGTTTTTAGAGTTCAAAAAATACCTTCTAACGATACTCCTAACGCGTGTATTTCACACGCGGAATCCTGCCCGCGTTAGACAGTCTCCCATAGAGATCAATGGAAATGCAAACAAACACGCTTTTTTCATCTAACACTCGATCTCGCGAGAAATACGCACAGCTCGGTCATATGACGCATAACACATCATGCACAACAATAACACGCCGCAAATGTCACAACAACAATCACTAAACAAAGCACAGAAGCATTACACATTCAGAAGCGGGGGGAATTTTATTTAAATAAAATGCAGGGAATACGCATATACTTTAAGATGCGGAAATACGGAAAATAACAACAAGGAAAAAAAATTATAATCATACACTAGCAAAATACTCGCATTCAATACTGCTATATATTAGGGCAAACATACATATACCACACTTCACTAATACCACACCATCGCAAATTAACATTTAAACATAATACTATTGGACAATGTTATAGAAAACGACCACTATGACATAATCGCATTCTACACATTCCACAAATAATAACTCCAAATGAGCATGCGCAAATTCACACACCTAATACACATTGCACAAATAATAAGTAAGAATAAAGCACACCTGAACACAATTTACAACGCAAACCGGTACATCATTAAACATTTACACAGGGTATATAAGCAACACACAAGAATGGCTTCTCTCACTGTGTTGCTGGTGGGTTTTTGGACATTGGAGCTTAGAGATTTGGTGCATTATTGTGAGTCAGTTAGTGGTAGTGTGAGTTAGAGAGTTAGTGGTAGTGTGAGTTAGAGAGTTAGTGCTAGTGTGAGTTAGAGAGTTAGTAGTAGTGTGAGTTACAGAGTTAGTGGTAGTGTGAGTTAGAGAGTTAGTGCTAGTGTGAGTTAGAGAGTTAGTGGTAGTGTGAGTTAGAGAGTTAGTGCTAGTGTGAGTTAGTGAACGACAGTTGGTTTGGGTGAGTGTGCGAGTGCTTTTTCTGTACACTTAACACATTTACACGCAAACACATTCAATACATACATACACTTATCAATAACACTACATACACTCCATACCCCATACCCTCTCATACTACACTCCATACCCCATTCCCTGTACTCCCATTCCCTTTCATCCCATTTACTCTTATCCCATCCCCCATCCCCATCCCATCCCCATCCCCTAGTAACATTTAGTTTACATATCCTCCTTTTAGTCTTCTTCTTCTTCATTTTGTTCATTTAAATACTCCTTACCCTCTTTTATTTATATCCCTTTCACACTTTCTGCACTTATTTTGGTCTTATTAGTTCTTTATTTTGACCCCCTTTCATTTGATCACACTCACTTTTGGTTTGCTTATTTGGGGTTTAGTTTAGGGAAGAGATGGAGGGCAGGCAGGGGAGAGGTAGAGGGGGGAGGAGAGGGAGGGGGAGAGGAACAGGACAGGAAGGGGGCAGGAAGGGGGGCAGGAAGCGGGGGTGAAAGCAGTGGGTGGACCCAGCCACTTGGTTCAAGATGAACAAGTGGCTGGGCCCAGTGGCGGACAGAGTAGGGCTTCACAGTCCAGGAAACAGAGGGCATCGTCACAGGGGAAGGCCAAGGCGACTAGGGAGGCGAGGTTTTCGATGGAGGAGAAGGAGGCCCTCGTAGAAGCCTATATGGCCAGGTATAGGAGGCTGCAGCATCAGAAGACCACCCCGACTGAGAAGAGGAAGCTCTGGCAGGAGATAAGGAATGCAGTCAATGCAGTGGGTGGCCGGAACAGAGATATGGACTCTATTAAACATCGATACCGGGACTGCAAGATGGATCTTAAGAAAAAGTTAAGCCGGGAGGCTTGACATGCCGCAGGAACCGGTGGCGGCCCTGCACTGGAAATTGATTACTGCCGATGGGAGGAAATGTTGCGTCCCAGCATCTCCGAAGTGGATATATTCGGTATCGGAGGAATTGATACCGGGAACCTGCAATTCTCATCTGACGGTAAGCTCATTTAAGAATAAACTAACATAGGAATGTATTTCAAGGGACACTATACGCAAACCTTTCCTTTCATGATTAAGGTAGAGAATACAATTTTAAACAACATTCCAATTTACTTATATTACCTAATTTGATTCATTCTTTAGATATACTTTAATGAAGAAATAGCCATGCACACGGTGAACCAATCACAGGAGGCAGCTATATTCAGCTACCAGTCAGCAGCTTCTAAGCATATCTAGATATGCTTTTCAGCAAAGAATATCCAGAGAATGAAGCTAATTAGATAAGAAAAGTACATTAGAAAGTTGATTATAATTGTATGCTTCTAAATCATGAAAGATAAAATATTGGGTTTCATGTCCCTTTAAGGATCAATTACTTTGCGGTTACATTAGTATCTAGGCTATAGGCTAGGTGTGCATTTAAACAGACTGAAAACAAACGCTAAAACATTCAGATTGACCAGAGATATCACAAACACGGTTTAGAAAATGCGGAAATCGTATTGATTGTTAGATTTCAAAGTGGATTAATGAGGCTGCATTTGTAATTGTATCGTAAGCTAAGTAATTTAAAGCTTTATTTTGAAATATGCTAATATATACATTTATTTCTTTTTCAAATATACAGAGTCTGGGGAGGAGGCAGCACAGCAACCACAGGCTCCTCCTTTTCCCCGGGATGAGAGTGGTGGGGATGAATCTCCACCTCGGAGGGAAGAGGCCCCCCTTGACGAAGAGGCCCCCCTTGATGAAGAGGCCCCGGAAGCAGAGGAAGAGGCCGCGGAAGCAGAGGCCCATCAACGACCAGCAGGCCGCCGTGCACCAGCAGGCCGCCGTGCACGGGCACCCCGCTGTGCACAACAAGAGGAAATAGCGGAGGTGCGGGTTCTACTAGACTACATTGACCAGATGCGTAACTCCCGGATCCAAAATATAGAAGGCAGAACTAGAATTATTGAAGGACAAAACAAAATCATTGAAGGCCAAACACAAATCATACACCTCCTTACTCGAATAGAAGAAGGCCAAAACAGAACCTTTACACTCCAACAAGAGATGTTTAATTTCTTCCGGGAGGCGCATGCTGGTCTGCCTCCTGCTCCTGGGCCTCCTGCTCCTGGGCCTCCTGCTCCTGGGCCTCCTGCTCTTGGGCCTCCTGCTGCTGGCCCATCTTCTTCTGCCGGCCCATCTTCTCCTGCCGGCCCATCTTCTCCTGCCGGCCCATCTTCTCCTGCCGGCCCATCTCCAGCTCCTCACCTTGGTCGTCCCAGTACTCTTCCTTCCACTCTTCCCACAACATCTCCAATGAGAACTCGTCGGAGTCGGCAGTTGACCCTCCCAGAGCCTCAGCCCCGTGGGAAGAGGGGAAGGAAGAGGAAGTAAGTATTTGTTTTCATGTTTAATTATTTTTTATTTAATGTGTAATGGATAGGTATGTGATGATGTGGTTTTCATACACTTGTGGACCACACTCTGTATATAATCTACTTCTATGGGACCGGGTCCATGGAGGCAGATTGTTTGCAGAGTGTGGGTTATAAGTGTGTGAAAACCACATCACATACCTATCCTTGTTCATGATATTGATTGGTTTCTGTGATGTGATGTCCAAACTGTTTCCCGAATCGCTAACAAAATGACCATTACAATTATCCATGATGGCATATTACTGTTTGAATGCCAATAACACAGCTTAAAGGGACAGTCAGAACATTATTGATTACAAAGAAAACACTTTATTACGCATTATCAAGTTGGAAACAACAAAACATGGAGAAATACGTGTGACTTATGTGCTTACCCTTGGATCTATGCCTATGAAAAATGACCACTTATTTGTTGTTCTGACATAACAACATTTTAGACATCAATGATAAATACATGGTAAATATGCTGTATGAGCTCAAGGTTTTAGATATACAAATGATATCCAAATGCCCTCTAGTGGTCAAATTGCATAATGATTAAATGCACTCTTCAAGCTCTAAGAAATGAGCACACAAACCTCATAGGTTTAGCTAGCAAATTAAAATAAACACAGACAAATGATTAATTGGTGAGAAACCTTTGATATCATTGATATTACAAAATTGAATTTTTTAATAATGCTAAACATTATTTGTTTTCTAAACTGTCCCTTTAACAAAATTACATATGCTAACATATAATATATGCAGATTGTTGGTATATCTACATGTACTTGTTCAAACAATAAATATTGAAAACAGATTTATATTGACGTGTTAAATAAAGTCTATTTTGTTAAAGAGACATTATTGTGTTAATTTTTTTAAAGAAAGACATTTGTTTTAACAATGAATATGGTTTAAAGTCCTTTTAGGAGTGGGGGAAAAAATATGCTAACAATAATATATTTGGAGATTAACCAATGTGGAACTCATACATGATACAAAAATCAACATTTGCATTAAAGGGACAGTATACTATCTTTTTAACAGAACTGCATGTAATAGACACTACTAGAAACAAAAAGATTAACATATACTGATATCAAAATCAATATTAAAAAGCTTTAAACACTTTCAAAGAAAATCGGGTTATCTCTATTGAAAAGATAGATGAACCCCCATTACAACCGTAAAACAAGACAATACGCCATCATTAACATATGAAAAGACCCTTTACACAAACAGGAGAAAGCTGGAGATGGTACTCACATGAAACTTTGAGGCTTGGCGAGGAGTCAGAAAATTACTTCAATTTTATTTAAACAGAAGCAAAATGAGACTTGTATTTGGTAAACAATGGACTATATAACTAGAGACCAAATAAAATATTTTGGTTTTTAATGTGAGTGTCTAATGAACCTTTAATAAAATATACGAAGAAATTACATTTAGAAGAAGTCGGCATCATATATTTAGCATATGATAAAGATAAATGCATATTGATTACTTCATTCTAACACAATAGCGCATATTTATGAATTAGATATCTTTAACATTAAACACAACAGTCATTTTTCATAAAAAGGAACATATTGTTGACAAACATATTAAACAACATGGACTATAGAGATTTGCACTTGCCTCGAAATATCTTATGCATGAAAACATTTTGCTTTCGTTCGTTTATTCAACATCCAGCAAAAGAGAATGTGGTGGTCTTTATCAGCTATGGGTCAACAATGTAACATGATGCAAAAAATCCATATTCGCCATGTTTTTAAACTTGTCTTCTCATTCACAAACGTGTTTAACGTGCACAAACAAATATTGCGGGAATACGTAATACAATCAGACGTTTTTTTACCTTTGCATGTGAAGTCTTAATTAACATGGTGCTTCCTTGATCACGTAAGAACGCAATCCAATAAAAGGCGCATTCTTGATCACGTAAGAACGCAAACCAAAAAAAGGCGCATCCTTGATCGCGTAAGAACGCAAACCAAAAAAAGGCGCATCCTTGATCGCGTAAAAACGTCACTCAATACAAGGAATCCTTGGACAGCCTGGCAGGTGACGTCTTAAGCAACATGGCGCATCCGAGATCGCTGAAAAACCGCAGCCAATACAAGGACTCAGTTGACTGCTTGGCATATCAATAAGAAACGTATTTATATTTTAGTAACTAGTATGTGTCTATATTGCTATCTAGGAATGTCACAAAATCATGAAGCATCTTTTCGGACTTGACTGTCCCTTTAACTATAGCTATGGTGTATATCTTTAACATTTAAAAGATACACATGAGAAATACATATGCCATTGATGTTTTAAGATATGTTTAGATTGTTTTGGAATAACAATAATGACACATGTATTGATCAAACGTGTCATTTATTCAAGTTGAAATATGGTCAGCCTACCTATAGCCATATATGGGAGGAGAAGTATTTTTTAAAAATATTTGGAAAAACATATTCCTCATCTAAAATATGCGCATTACACACAGAGATTGATTTGGTTACACTTTTACAATAAGATAGCATTGAAAAAGAAATACATGTGCTGTCAATATTACAATAAGATTGTTTATTAATAAGATTATATGTCCTTGTTCATGTAAAAAGGACAAAAACACTTTAGAAATGGAAATCCATTCATTAACAATTGTGCTCAGCATCACTTAAAGGGACATGATTTTTATTTGTAAAAAGAGGATACACAGAGACAATACTATTTCAATAAAATGAACACTTTACAGGGATTATATCATTGTATCAATCCTCAGATCATTTGTTAAAGGTGCATCAATTCATGCAGAGTTTATAAATACACACATGGATGTGAAATTTGAAATATACATATATATATATATATACACAAATAACAATCTATATATACATATATAAAAAATTACTATGCTAATCATAATCATGCAATGATAAAGCTTTTCGAAAAATATATAAAGAAAAATAATAAAATTACATTGGAGATGTTAATCTTAAAGTCATTTACAATTGTATTACATATATGATTCAGGAAACACCATTATTTTTGGTAAGGTCCCTTTAAGGATCAACCAGATAAACTAGAGATTTCAATCAATGACATGAATAAGGAGGACAAAGAATCGTGCAATGACATGTCTTTTATTAGGATGTCAGAAAACATCAACAACGTTTATAAATAATCTTGCAAAGATCAGGAAAATTAGAGCCATATGACAAGGTAACAGAGTGCATCACAGTCCATGAAGAGAGTTGCCAAGGGCCAGCATAGCCCTATTGGAGCCATATGACAAGGTAACAGAGTGCATCACAGTCCATGAAGAGAGTTGCCAAGGGCCAGCATAGCCCCATTGGAGCCATATGACAAGGTAACAGAGTGCATCACAGTCCATGAAGAGAGTTGCCAAGCGCCAGCATAGCCCCATTGGAGCCATATGACAAGGTAACAGAGTGCATCACAGTCCATGAAGAGAGTTGGCAAGGGCCAGCATAGCCCCATTGGAGCCATATGACAAGGTAACAGAGTGCATCACAGTCCATGAAGAGAGTTGCCAAGGGCCAGCATAGCCCCATTGGAGCCATATGACAAGGTAACAGAGTGCATCACAGTCCATGAAGAGAGTTGCCAAGGGCCAGCATAGCCCCATTGGAGCCATATGACAAGGTAACAGAGTGCATCACAGTCCATGAAGAGAGTTGCCAAGGGCCAGCATAGCCCCATTGGAGCCATATGAAAAGGTAACAGAGTGCATCACAGTCCATGAAGAGAGTTGCCAAGAGCCAGCATAGCCCCATTGGAGCCATATGACAAGGTAACAGAGTGCATCACAGTCCATGAAGAGAGTTGCCAAGGGCCAGCATAGCCCCATTGGAGCCATATGACAAGGTAACAGAGTGCATCACAGTCCATGAAGAGAGTTGCCAAGGGCCAGCATAGCCCCATTGGAGCCATATGACAAGGTAACAGAGTGCATCACAGTCCATGAAGAGAGTTGGCAAGGGCCAGCATAGCCCCATTGGAGCCATATGACAAGGTAACAGAGTGCATCACAGTCCATGAAGAGAGTTGCCAAGGGCCAGCATAGCCCCATTGGAGCCATATGACAAGGTAACAGAGTGCATCACAGTCCATGAAGAGAGTTGCCAAGGGCCAGCATAGCCCCATTGGAGCCATATGACAAGGTAACAGAGTGCATCACAGTCCATGAAGAGAGTTGCCAAGGGCCAGCATAGCCCCATTGGAGCCATATGACAAGGTAACAGAGTGCATCACAGTCCATGAAGAGAGTTGCCAAGGGCCAGCATAGCCCCATTGGAGCCATATGAAAAGGTAACAGAGTGCATCACAGTCCATGAAGAGAGTTGCCAAGGGCCAGCATAGCCCCATTGGAGCC
This sequence comes from Bombina bombina, assembly GCF_027579735.1. Taxonomy (NCBI): domain Eukaryota; kingdom Metazoa; phylum Chordata; class Amphibia; order Anura; family Bombinatoridae; genus Bombina; species Bombina bombina. The sequence continues at coordinate 362,456,080 of NC_069505.1, read as the reverse complement.
ATATGACAAGGTAACAGAGTGCATCACAGTCCATGAAGAGAGTTGCCAAGGGCCAGCATAGCCCCATTGGAGCCATATGACAAGGAAACAGAGTGCATCACAGTCCATGAAGAGAGTTGCCAAGGGCCAGCATAGCCCCATTGGAGCCATATGACAAGGTAACAGAGTGCATCACAGTCCACGAAGAGAGTTGCCAAGGGCCAGCATAGCCCCATTGGAGCCATATGACAAGGTAACAGAGTGCATCACAGTCCATGAAGAGAGTTGCCAAGGGCCAGCATAGCCCCATTGGAGCCATATGACAAGGTAACAGAGTGCATCACAGTCCATGAAGAGAGTTGCCAAGGGCCAGCATAGCCCCATTGGAGCCATATGACAAGGTAACAGAGTGCATCACAGTCCATGAAGAGAGTTGCCAAGGGCCAGCATAGCTCCATTGGAGCCATATGACAAGGTAACAGAGTGCATCACAGTCCATGAAGAGAGTTGCCAAGGGCCAGCATAGCCCCATTGGAGCCATATGACAAGGTAACAGAGTGCATCACAGTCCATGAAGAGAGTTGCCAAGGGCCAGCATAGCCCCATTGGAGCCATATGACAAGGTAACAGAGTGCATCACAGTCCATGAAGAGAGTTGGCAAGGGCCAGCATAGCCCCATTGGAGCCATATGACAAGGTAACAGAGTGCATCACAGTCCATGAAGAGAGTTGGCAAGGGCCAGCATAGCCCCATTGGAGCCATATGACAAGGTAACAGAGTGCATCACAGTCCATGAAGAGAGTTGCCAAGGGCCAGCATAGCCCCATTGGAGCCATATGACAAGGTAACAGAGTGCATCACAGTCCATGAAGAGAGTTGCCAAGGGCCAGCATAGCCCCATTGGAGCCATATGACAAGGTAACAGAGTGCATCACAGTCCATGAAGAGAGTTGCCAAGGGCCAGCATAGCCCCATTGGAGCCATATGACAAGGTAACAGAGTGCATCACAGTCCATGAAGAGAGTTGGCAAGGGCCAGCATAGCCCCATTGGGGCCATATGACAAGGTAACAGAGTGCATCACAGTCCATGAAGAGAGTTGCCAAGGGCCAGCATAGCCCCATTGGAGCCATATGACAAGGTAACAGAGTGCATCACAGTCCATGAAGAGAGTTGCCAAGGGCCAGCATAGACCCATTGGAGACATATGACAAGGTAAAAGAGTGCAACAGGCACAACAATAAACAGAAAAAAAGGCCAAATGGCAACCATAAAAACAAACATCAACATGTGGACGGAGGATTCTTATCTGCGCCCTTGGAGCATCTCCAGATCCTCCACTTACTGGTCATCCCCTTCATCGTCCTGTGCCTGTCCAGCTACAGATTCGAGCATTGAGTTCCACCGCCTCATCTGACGTAGAGTCATATGCTGAACCTGTAGCTGGGCCTGCATGGTGTCGGCCATCCCTCTCAGGACAGCTGCGTTCCTCAACACAGCCTGCTCCACGCGTGCTAGACCTTCTAGCGTGAGCCATGTTGAGTCACAGCCTAAAATAAAGAAAAAATCAAATATTAATGATAATTACACAACAGACAAAATAAAAAGCAAAGATACATTGTCATCATAAAGACAAATAATTATTTAAATTAATTTGTTGACATTGATTATTTACACATGAAATATGTTATTCAGACAGACCTAAACCATTAAATGGACATTTTAATCCAACATGTTTTCCCCTTTAATTGTTTTTTGATGATCCACTTTTACAACTTGAGTGTCTAAAATCTTGTAAAAGGATTTACATTGTACTTACATTAGCAATTTAAAGATATTTGTTATACTGTGGTAGGCACACCTATCCTTAAACATTTTGGCGTTGAGGACAAGCTGTGTAAACATAGTAACCAGAAGAAATTACATTCCCACTGGGTTATACAAGAGATAATGTATGAACATTTGTACATAAATTGTTGGATCCAAATAGTGGTGATTGGTATATGTAGTGATATCAAATTAAAGGGACAGTAAACCTAAATATTTTAGTTACTGATTCAGATAGAGCATGACATTAAAAAGAATTATTAATTTACTCGTATTCTTTAAATGTTAGAATTCTCTAGCTATATTTTAAATGCAAGAATTTAAGTTTATAGGGCAGGCCATTTTTGGTTATCAACTTTGGTTGTCCCTGCTGATTGATGGATACATTCATCCAACAATAAAGAAATGATGTCCATATTTTTTTGGAATAAAAAAAATATATAGGCATTTCTTTCTTTCAATAAAGATAGCAAGAGAATGAAGAATAATTGATAAGAGTAGTAAATTATAAATTTGATTAACATTGCATGCTCTATTTGAATCACAATTGAAAATTTTTCATTCAGTGTACCTTTAAGTATCTTATAATGTTGATTTTGATACTTACAGCTGTGCCTGGGAAGGACAATCCGACACCCAGGACAATGAAGGTTGAGACAGGGGGGAGGGATGGGATTGGGTTGGTGAGGGATGGGATTGGGTTGTGGAGGGATGGGATTGGGTTGGGGAGGGATGGGCTGCTGCTCTGGCGTAGCCCGTACAGCTGGGGAGTGGTGAGTTGGGGGCTGGGCAGCTGGGGTAGCTGTATGGGCCAAAAGACGGGGAGAGCGGTGAAGGGGGACGAAGGGGTGTTTTTTGGGAGGGATATGACAGGACAAATGGGAAGGGCCGGGAGGGTCTGGGGTCTGTGGAGGGGCAGGGGGCTGGGCAGGGGACTGGGCAGGGGACTGGGCAGGGGGCTGGGCAGGGGGCTGGGCAGGGGGCTGGGACTGGGCAGGGGAGGAACAATGATGACCAGAAGCGGAGGATCCATCTGAAATAAATATTATAAATATATTAACATCTCATACATCATGAAATCAAATCAACGCATTTCAACTTGATTATGTTTGCAATATACTTAGAAGTGTGTTTGAATTTCTAAACAATGATGACATGAGGATATGGTATGCATATAGGCACTCAGATGAATATCAATGACTGTCTGTACAATTATAAAATTATTATTGTGGTTTGGCCTAGAATATGCATGTGACATCATGATGGCATGAATTTCAAATCCAAATATTTAAACAAATCCAATCATATCTTCATGCTGCCTGATATATAAAGGGGGCAGTAGTGTATTTGAACAGTCAAATAATATTCCTTTTTAAAGTGCAAAAGCTGTAGACTTTGAATGTCTTCAATAAAATGATTTCCAATAAAGCAACATGTTGGAAACATGTTAGATATATTTCACATACCATCAGACTTCAAGGGAGCATCTTCCTCCTCCGTCCCACATGTTAAATCAATCTCTGTAAAACATAACATGTTGTGTACACGTTAAGATCAGATATTATAACATATGTTACTGTTGCTCAAAGACACACATCAATGTTGCATTAAAGATATACACACCCAAAGTTATGATTTACATCATTTTGATGGAGCATACAAATGACATTAGATTTGTTATTCTCAATGATTCTGATTTTCAATTTATTGTTTGTATTAATTTTAAAATCAGAAAAGCATAGTACATAGAACATTTAAGATTTCTCATGTGTGTATCACTTGATGATTGTTGTCAAAAATGAACATGGAAACAAACATATGCTATACATCTTCTGAATAACAAAGGTGTAGACTAAGAAAGTTTTAATTATTAATCTTTCAATATTCAAATAAAATTAATATATAATCAGAGGAGTAAATTATATGTTTGTTTCAAATGTTATGCTTCATCAGAATCATGCTCATAATATTGATTACCAATACACCTTCAATGACATATAAATGAGTCAATGGACTTACCAGAACACTGCAAAGGCAGCTCTGTGTCGGTGCTGGATTCCTCTGGGCTCCCCACACCAACTCTCACTATGAATGATATAGATATATATTAGTGAACACATTTGGGATAGCACTAAATCACATCTGTATCGATTTATAAGAATAATCAACTTGAAAATGTGAAGAATAGAGCAGTCATTATAAAAAAAAATGCTTGATTGAATCAAGGGGATTCTGTAAAAAAATGATGTATTGAACATATGTTTAATTTCTGACTATATTAGACATCAAACTCATCTCATACGATGCTATTGCATATCTAAATATACCCATTGATCAATGTTCTTAAAAGAATACACACAAACCACATTTTGAATAACAGCTGTTGACAAATATAAACAAAGACATGTGGCACATCGGGCCATTTGTGCAATGTACAGTAATCTTGTTTAGGACACAACACATATTGATCACAATACAAAACCAAATTGATTAGTACAAATATGTAATCATGGTGCTGTTAGAGTATGCTTATATCTATAAAGTAACTCCAACAGTGAATATGTGAATTATATATCAATATTGTCTAATCCAAAGAATGTAAGGATTAATGAATCTATTGTTTATTAAAGGGACACTGACATGATTTATTTCAATAATTGATTTCACTGTTCAAACTGTTCCAAATGATTTAACATTGACTCCTATTATAATTTTAATGTTACTACATTTTAATCTTAAAGGCAGATAAGCAATATTGGATTCAATAAATATTGTTTGTTGAAGGTATCCACCAATCATCAATAAAAACCTAGGTTGGTCAACCAAAATTGAGCTGCAGATAAACGTACATTCTTGATTTTAAAATACATTTAGCAATAGAATATTTCACATATGATTATAGTATTATATTTAAATGTTGCTTAATATTGCATGCTCTATCTGAATGACAACATTAATAATTTTAGCTCAGTGTCCCTTTAATATAAAAATATATTGATTTGACAATGTTGGTGTTAATGAATTCTCTACTCCATATGTTGATGTAATGAATGGGATTGAGCATGCAATTCCAATCTAATATGTTATTTAAGGATATCCTAAGCATTATTTAATTTTCATCTATTAAAGGGACATGAAGCTCTAAATGTGTAATTGTATACTTTTTGAAACTATGTACTACTGTTATCTGAACACATGATTTTAACTTTTGACCCAATGCCAATTTATGCATAAAAAAACCGCCGGATAATACCAGTAATGCATTGTTTAACCTAAACCAAAATCAATATGTTTTTAGAAGAACTAAAACAATAGACTGAACCAATGTAGCTCATAAAATGTTTAAACAAAACAATAAAATCACGTTTAAAAATCATTCAATGTAAAATTTAGTTGGCATGTCCCTTAAATGACGTGATCAATTTCAAAAATGGAATCTATATTTTTAAAATCAAAACATATGCAAAAGTGTGTGATTTTTTTCAAAATGTATACAAATAAGATTAAGCAATACACAAGGGAAGAATATAAATTGGACATTCAAAGAATCTTACATTAAAATTAAGATATCCAGAATAGATGGGATATCTTAAATTCGATAAAAATTCAGAGTAGTCTTACAATGTAATCCTATGGGTTTTTTTTTAATCTTATTTGTAAATATTTTAATAATCCATTTTGCAGATACATATAAATATTGAACAATGTGGATTTAGTATGTAATGTTCTGTCCATGTTTCTAAGACAAATGTCAATTAAAATGAGACATACCATACTGTGACAAGCCCTGGCTTGAGGATCCAGCACCAACATCCAGATCTGTAATATATTAAATGAGGATTGGATATCATTAATACAAATCATGCCATGTTTAAAATCTTTACATTATTAGCAAATCAATTAAAAACTATTAATCTTTTGGTAGTCCCATGAGTTAATTGTTTCCTCAATTAAATTCATGATAAATATATCCTGTACTCTTATTTTCAATCAGTTGTGTTGTTTACTGTAGCTTTAATTTTTTTGGGGGGTTATTTCATTCTCATCAATTGATGGGCATATGTTATTATTTATTTGGATTCTGCTATTTTTTTTTTATTATGTATAATATTGAAAATAAGAATACTGTATTCTTCACATATATAATAATTCACATTTCATTTTGACCAACATGTATAAAGCAATGCCACTTACAGCAAACCCATGTTAACGTGTATGCGCAATTCTAATTTTCGCAATCATTGCGCAATGATTCCAAGCGGAATTACGCATCCGTCATTTGACCAACATGTATAAAGCAATGCCACTTACAGCAAACCCATGTTAACGTGTATGCGCAATTCTAATTTTCGCGATCATTGCGCAATGATTCCAAGCAGAATTACGCATCCGTCATTTGACCAACATGTATAAAGCAATGCCACTTACAGCAAACCCATGTTAACGTGTATGCGCAATTCTAATTTTCGCGATCATTGCGCAATGATTCCAAGCGGAATTACGCATCCGTCATTTGACCAACATGTATAAAGCAATGCCACTTACAGCAAACCCATGTTAACGTGTATGCGCAATTCTAATTTTCGCGATCATTGCGCAATGATTCCAAGCGGAATTACGCATCCGTCATTTGACCAACATGTATAAAGCAATGCCACTTACAGCAAACCCATGTTAACGTGTATGCGCAATTCTAATTTTCGCGATCATTGCGCAATGATTCAGAGCGGAATTACGCATCCGTCATTTGACCAACATGTATAAAGCAATGCCAATTACAGCAAACCCATGTTAACGTGTATGCGCAATTCTAATTTTTCCGATCATTGCGCAATGATTCCAAGCGGATTTACGCATCCGTCATTTGACCAACATGTATAAAGCAATGCCACTTACAGCAAACCCATGTTAACGTGCATGCGCAATTCTAATTTTCACGATCATTGTGCAATGATTCCAAGCGGAATTACGCATCCGTCATTTGACCAACATGTATAAAGCAATGCCACTTACAGCAAACCCATGTTAACGTGTATGCGCAATTCTAATTTTCGCGATCATTGCGCAATGATTCCAAGCGGAATTATGCATCCGTCATTTGACCAACATGTATAAAGCAATGCCACTTACAGCAAACCCATGTTAACGTGTATGCGCAATTCTAATTTTCACGATCATTGCGCAATGATTCCAAGCGGAATTACGCATCCATCATTTGACCAACATGTATAAAGCAATGCCACTTACAGCAAACCTATGTTAACGTGTATGCGCAATTCTAATTTTCACGATCATTTCGCAATGATTCCAAGCGGAATTACGCATCCGTCATTTGACCAACATGTATAAAGCAATGCCACTTACAGCAAACCCATGTTAACGTGTATGCGCAATTCTAATTTTCGCGATCATTGCGCAATGATTCCAAGCGGAATTACGCATCCGTCATTTGACCAACATGTATAAAGCAATGCTACTTACAGCAAACCCATGTTAACGTGTATGCGCAATTCTAATTTTCGCGATCATTGCGCAATGATTCCAAGAGGAATTACGCATCCGTCATTTGACCAATATGTATAAAGCAATGCCACTTACAGCAAACCCATGTTAACGTGTATGCGCAATTCAATTTTCGCTCTGTGACGCATATTCTGTAGAGCGCAAGAAACATCATTCCTATTTCATGTGTCACTAATCTAAAATCAGATATCTAAACAGCATATGTAGTGTATGTTGTGAGATCTGTATAGGTTTAGTATCTGACTATATACACATTTTTTAAAATTCTAATAAAATATTAAGATATTATATGAAGTTGCATAGTTACCTGGGCCTTCTTAACAGGCGCATCTGTCGACCTCCTCTTGTTCCCAAACAGCTGGGGATAAAAGTCCTTGACGGCGTGGACCAGTGCAGCGCTCTCCTGCTTGGTGAACCTGGGAGATGTCATGCCTGCTGGGTTGTAGAATATATTTGTAAAAATAATATATACTGCCTGCAGGCATTAGAGAACTGACAAAGATGGCACCGTGTAATGGACTTTTATATGGTGAAGTAAACATGAGATGCACCATGGGACAAGTTATCTGTACATCTGATTGGATAAAAGTTTGAAATATTGTTAGAATGTCTGGGAGACCATCCTGACTCAAGTTGTGTTTGTGTGATGAACTCTGATTGGCCGTTCCTTAATGTTTCATATCTTAGTAACTTCCTTACACATACCTCCTGGTGGTGCTGTTACTTCATTTTTCATGTAGAAGTATTTGTAACTCATGGGCCTGTCATGCGGATATGTGTGACGCAGATTTAATATCCGCGATTCGTTAAATATTAATGTTTAAATTCTCTTTAAAATCTAATACTGTCACATTATTAAATGTTGTATACATTTTTCGGTTTAATAACGGTCTGTTTCTTTAATACAAATACACATTTAATATTGTATGTCTTTATTGTTCATAAAATCAATTTGTTGACTTATTGTGAAGTATTGACATTGCTCTATTAAATGTATTTATAATGCACATTGATTGTGTGCTATTGCGTGACATTAGACTCTAATGTTTAAAGATGCAAATCTGGTGTTTCAAGATCCGTTTCCCACGCAACATTTCCGAATGTTCAAATTCAGGTTATAATGTCAGTAACTTGGATAATCTGTTCATAGATGTTAAACTACAGGTTTGTTTGTTATTAGTAAATAAACCTCGAGCTTGTATTTGTCTGAACTGCTCATATATGTTATTGTGCAATGGTGTCTTTATTTTTAAATAGACATTACAAACAAACAATTGTATCAAATGATCTGTAGAGATAGAAAATTGTTTAGACTTTAAAATGTAACTCAATTTATCTTTGTATTTAGATATCCTCAACAGAAGAAATTTAAATGCACATGGTTGAGCCAATCACATAAGGCATCTCTGTGCATCCACCAATCTTCATCTACTGAGCCTATCTCGATATGCTTTTCAAGCAAAGTATGTCAAGATAAGAAGAGAAGTAAATACACTCTTTAAATCTCTTAAAGGGACACTGTCCAAACAAATTTAGCGTTCGTGATTCAGATTGAGCATGAAATGTTAAGCAACTTTATAATTTAATCCGATTCTCAAATGTTAAGAATTATCTTGTTATCTTTCTTTGCAAATCAATAATGATATTTTAGATTACGGACAATTTTTGCAAAAAAACCTGGGTTGTCCTTGATGATTGTTGGATAAATTAATCCACCCAAAAAAAAAAAGTTCTGTCCAGAGTACTGAAGCAAATAAATTATCAATTTGATGCCTTATTTTTAAAGTAATGATAGCAACATCACGAGGAACATTGATAATATGAGACAATTTATAAAGTTGCTTAAAATAGAATACTCGTTCTGAATGTATAAATGATTATTTTTTTAACTGTCTCCCTTTAAGTATATTTTGAGTTCATGTCCCTTTAAGGAGACATTTCACAATAATGCTTGAAAAATCATAAACCTAGGCACCTTCCTTTTGCAAAATTAGTATAACATATGAGTAAAGCATATTTAGATTAACTTCTGGATTGTTTTACACACTGACTGAAATATTTATTGTAATGGATGTATTTCGCAGTCTTCAGCTTAGAGGGACATTAAGCTATATGTTATTTATGCATTTTTGATAAGATTATAATATTTGAACAACTTAATATGTTTTGGTATTCAATCATTAGATTGTAATTATATATATTCTTGGATTAAATACATATCTACATAGGCTATTTTGATGCTGATTGTTGGTTGCACATAGATGCCTTATGTAATTGACTAAGATATGTGCATTGATGTATCTTTTTCGAAGTATATTTAAAGACTGAATGTAATTCTATAGTACTTTCTAAATATGTTTAAATTCTTTTATGATTTTTTAAAATTCAATACACAATATACTTTGTAAATGTCCCTTTAAGGACCAAAACATTCGGAATGTTGATTTAACATTGTCGAAAGAAACTAAAGGGGAATGAAAATTATATATAGATATGTGATGTCTAACCCAAGAGGTAAGATTTTAAAAACTACATAATATTAATAACTATAGTTAAATGTCCCTTTAAATGACTCCACTAGAAAATAAAATCTATTAACCTGGCATGCAATAACTAGCTTGTGCAAAATATGAAGTTAAATGACCTACCATTTATAAATTTATAAATTTAATAAAATAATGTTTTGAGATACCTAAGGAAGATACAAGATCTTATCAAATTAATTTTACATTCAACAACACTGTCACTTTAATGTAAGTGAACCACTTCCCCTTCTTAAAAGTGAAACAAAAAAATTTATGTCAAATTCTGACTACATATCCGAAATTATTTTAACATCTAAGAATTTTACAAGAAAAGCATCGATGGATCTCACTCCCCAATTAATTTAAAAAAGATAGTTGACTTTAATATTCTCTGAATCAGTGGATTTTCTAAAATTAATGCTATACATGATGCCTAATTTGATCTTATGCATGTGCTTGTCAAATAGACAACTACCAGTCATGGGAGTCAAATTGTTTTTTATTGACAGATTATATGGATATTTATAATAATCTGTTCAAAAGAGGGTATTTAATAATAAAATGTTGATTATTACCATTTAAAAATAAAAAGTTTTTTTAACAAAAACAAAAACAAAAAAATATTCCTGGAAGTCATCAGATGACAAGCTGAAATTAAAAAACAAAATTTTACAAAGTTAATACACACGTTGTAAAATATTCATAAAATACATTTACAATCATCTTGTGTCTATGCTCTAACTTTGTGCAACATTTTATCAAGATATTTATGATTTAAATTTAAAAATAAATAAAATAAACATACACCATTATATTGTGTAATAAAAATTAAATGTAAATATCAGAATTTCTAATTATACATAATAATGTATATCACATTTCAATAATAAATATATATGTATGCTGAACATAAATGTAATATTTCATGTCCATTCAAATACCTCCATATCAACTATAATATGTATTCCTTTTTCTGATTGTGATACCTAAATATCTAATTCTGAACTAAGTATGACTAATGTATGTAAGCTACTAATATTCTACATTCTTCCTGTGATTCTTAACTAGCATGCATTGGTAAACCAACCTGGATAATGCATGGTCTTTGAAAGTCAATTCTGGAGAAAACAGGTGATCTTCAATAGGTGTCTTATTCATCATTTCATAAAATAGAGGATTAAAATCCAATCTAAAAATTAGAAAATCATCTAAGTGTCTGATTGTGATACCTAAATATCTCATTCTGAACAAAGTCTGACTAATGTATGTAAGCTACTAATATTCTACATTCTTCCTGTGATTCTTAACTAGCATGCCTTGGTAAACCAACCTGGATAATGCATGGTCTTTGAAAGTCAATTCTGGAGAAAACAGGTGATCTTCAATAGGTGTCTTATTCATCATTTCATAAAATAGAGGATTAAAATCCAATCTAAAAATTAGAAAATCATCTAAGTGTCTGATTGTGATACCTAAATATCTCATTCTGAACAAAGTCTGACTAATGTATGTAAGCTACTAATATTCTACATTCTTCCCGTGATTCTTAACTAGCATGCATTGGTAAACCAACCTGGATAATGCATGGTCTTTGAAAGTCAATTCTGGAGAAAACAGGTGATCTTTAATAGGTGTCTTATTCATCATTTCATAAAATAGAGGATTAAAATCCAATCTAAAAATTAGAAAATCATCTAAGTGTCTGATTGTGATACCTAAATATCTCATTCTGAACAAAGTATGACTAATGTATGTAAGCTACTAATATTCTACATTCTTCCTGTGATTCTTAACTAGCATGCATTGGTAAACCAACATGGATAATGCATGGTCTTTGAAAGTCAATTCAGGGGTAAACAGGTGATCTTCAATAGGTGTCTTATTCATCATTTCAAAAATAGAGGACTGTGAAATACCATCTAAAAATTAGAAAATAATATAAGTGTCTCCAATAGGATGCCTCCACAGCCTTATTCTATCAAATAGTTGGCACTTACCATGTGAACATGTCTTTGTATGGTTTTCAAGGTCAGCAGATTTGAAAGATAATGCCAGACATGATCCCATTGGGAGTCAAATTGTTTTTTATTGACAGATTATATGGATATTTATAATAATCTGTTCAAAAGAGGGTATTTAATAATAAAATGTTGATTATTACCATTTAAAAATAAAAAGTTTTTTTAACAAAAACAAAAACAAAAAAATATTCCTGGAAGTCATCAGATGACAATCTGAAATTAAAAAACAAAATTTTACAAAGTTAATACACACGTTGTAAAATATTCATAAAATACATTTACAATCATCTTGTGTCTATGCTCTAACTTTGTGCAACATTTTATCAAGATATTTATGATTTAAATTTAAAAATAAATAAAATAAACATACACCATTATATTGTGTAATAAAAATTAAATGTAAATATCAGAATTTCTAATTATACATAATAATGTATATCACATTTCAATAATAAATATATATGTATGCTGAACATAAATGTAATATTTCATGTCCATTCAAATACCTCCATATCAACTATAATATGTATTCCTTTTTCTGATTGTGATACCTAAATATCTAATTCTGAACTAAGTATGACTAATGTATGTAAGCTACTAATATTCTACATTCTTCCTGTGATTCTTAACTAGCATGCATTGGTAAACCAACCTGGATAATGCATGGTCTTTGAAAGTCAATTCTGGAGAAAACAGGTGATCTTCAATAGGTGTCTTATTCATCATTTCATAAAATAGAGGATTAAAATCCAATCTAAAAATTAGAAAATCATCTAAGTGTCTGATTGTGATACCTAAATATCTCATTCTGAACAAAGTCTGACTAATGTATGTAAGCTACTAATATTCTACATTCTTCCTGTGATTCTTAACTAGCATGCCTTGGTAAACCAACCTGGATAATGCATGGTCTTTGAAAGTCAATTCTGGAGAAAACAGGTGATCTTCAATAGGTGTCTTATTCATCATTTCATAAAATAGAGGATTAAAATCCAATCTAAAAATTAGAAAATCATCTAAGTGTCTGATTGTGATACCTAAATATCTCATTCTGAACAAAGTCTGACTAATGTATGTAAGCTACTAATATTCTACATTCTTCCCGTGATTCTTAACTAGCATGCATTGGTAAACCAACCTGGATAATGCATGGTCTTTGAAAGTCAATTCTGGAGAAAACAGGTGATCTTTAATAGGTGTCTTATTCATCATTTCATAAAATAGAGGATTAAAATCCAATCTAAAAATTAGAAAATCATCTAAGTGTCTGATTGTGATACCTAAATATCTCATTCTGAACAAAGTATGACTAATGTATGTAAGCTACTAATATTCTACATTCTTCCTGTGATTCTTAACTAGCATGCATTGGTAAACCAACATGGATAATGCATGGTCTTTGAAAGTCAATTCAGGGGTAAACAGGTGATCTTCAATAGGTGTCTTATTCATCATTTCAAAAATAGAGGACTGTGAAATACCATCTAAAAATTAGAAAATAATATAAGTGTCTCCAATAGGATGCCTCCACAGCCTTATTCTATCAAATAGTTGGCACTTACCATGTGAACATGTCTTTGTATGGTTTTCAAGGTCAGCAGATTTGAAAGATAATGCCAGACATGATCCCATTGTTATACTTCAATTTCAATCTTGGCTTTTTCCACTGTCAGTCTGGGCAATCTTCACTGTCAGGCTTTGAATTCTTCCCTTTCAGTCTTTAGATTAAGTCAGCTCCCTAATGGCAGAAAAAGTTTAATAAAAATTATTACTACAAGTGTGTGAATCAGTTCTGTACCCCTCTCCCACCCCCCATTTCTGAATCAATTTCTGTCACTAGTTTACTAAGCGTGTGTAGCATCTTGTGTTATGTTCTATCAAGTGTGAAGATGAGTCATATTGAGCAGAACGAACCTCTAATGTGTGACATTGAACCATAGTCATGCTAGAGGATAGTTATGCTAGAGGATCCCTTTCTGAGTATGCACATTTTAAGTAATGTGTAAACTAAATACTAGTTTAGAAAATGTATGCCATATGATGTATTTGTGTACAATTCATGCCAGCAACAGTCCATACATTTATACTTACCAGCTGATGTCCTCTTTAAAAACCAGGTGGCAAAGACTCGCTACAGGACCCAATGACCAGAGCATCACCTATATTAATAAATCAAACACATTTTTAGCATTTGATGAACAATCATAAAATGTTTGCACAATTCTCTACTTGTCATTTCCCTAGAGTTCACATCTATTGACAATACTCCAGTCTAACTTCTATTATTTACCGTCTAAAGTGGCGGTTGATGATGTCTGCTCTGACATTGAGCCCCTCATCCCGGAATGGCCCCTCTAGAACAGGATCATCCTCCTCATCTCTGAGGAGGTTTCGGTGCTCCTGGACGCCCTGCAGCATCCCAGCCCACTGTGCAATATTATGCAGGACACTACAGGCTATAATGATCTTAGCCACCTTCTTTGGGTTGTACTGGAGGGCTCCTCCCGACCGGTCAAGGCACCTGAACCTCATCTTCAGGAGCCCGAACATTCGTTCAACCACCGCCCTGGTTCTCTTATGAGCCCTATTGTAGCGCTCCTCAGACACATCAGTCGGGCTACGCAAGGGGGTAATAAGCCAAGGCCGGCTCATGTACCCAGAATCACCTATAAATTATGAACAGAACATAATTCAAACTGAATCCTCAAAATAGTATTTTGAGTCCAATAAAAGTTTTTGTACACGATAATCCACTAACAAATGTTTATTTTTTAAAAGAATAATCTAGTTCAATATAATTCTCTATCTTCCCATTTCAGCTAAGACATGCTACATATGCGTATTTCTCCTGAACCAGACCTTGTGTAAAATGCAAACTAACTGGTTACATTGCATTCTCTATCTGAGCATTTAAGGTAAGACATGCTACATATCTGCATTGAACTAAAACTAGACATTAGCGGAAAGAGACAATGACATGGTTAAATTGCATTAGCTAATATCTTCCCATTTCAGCTAAGACATGCTACATATGCGTATTTCTCCTAAACGAGACCTTGTGTAAAATGCAAACTAAATGGTTACATTGCATTCTCTATCTGAGCATTTAAGGTAAGACATGCTACATATCTGCATAGAACTAAAACTAGACATTAGCGGAAAGAGACATTGACATGGTTAAATTGCATTAGCTAATATCTTCCCATTTCAGCTAAGACATGCTACATATGCGTATTTCTCCTAAACCAGACCTTGTGTAAAATGCAAACTAAATGGTTACATTGCATTCTCTATCTGAGCATTTAAGGTAAGACATGCTACATATCTGCATTGAACTAAAACTAGACATTTGTGGAAATAAAAATAAATGGTTAAATTGCATCCTATAGCTGAACATTACGCTAACATTTTAAAACTACAGAGGCAATTGTCAAACTAATTAACCATGTTGTGCACAAATACTCACCAACGAGATAACCAGGGGGCATTTGTTTTTCCTCAAACGGTCTCCACAGGGACGACTGAAAGAGGATGCGGGCATCATGACTAGCTCCTCCAAAATTCGCACACACATGCATAATCCTCATCTGTGCGTCACAAACATACTGCACGTTGAGGCTATGAAAATGTTTGCGATCTCTGAAGGGCAAGTCATCAATTGGAGCACGCAGCGCAATGTGGGTACAATCTATGGCTCCCAAGACATTGGGCAATTGAGCAATATCAAAGAATTCCCGCTTCAGGCGCCTCCAATCACCATCATTTTGTGGGAATCCTATGTATTGCTTACTGATCCGTACCATGGCGTCCAGAAATTTATCAAACACCACAGAGAATGTACCTTGAGCCAGGCCATGCATGTACATTTCTCCGGATTGAAAACTCCCGGAGGCCAGGACGTATAGACAACTTCGCATCTTACTCATGCCGGGAACAGCAGTCCTTATTCTTATACGTGGCTCCAAATGAGGTTTAAGAAGATCGTAAAGGCCAATGAGCTGTTCGCGATTGAGCCGATACTTATCATAAACCTCAAAGTCGCTCATGTTTTCCAAGGTGGGTCTCACCCTGTAGACACGAGGACCTCGAACCAGATGACCCCTTCGTCTCAGTCTAAACCGCTGAGGCTGCCTGATTCGATCAACAGCTAGTTCGCCAATAGCAGCACCAGCAGCGTCTACCATGTCATCGTCATCCATCTTTCAAAACAGCGTAACAAGGTATGCACTTGATCTGATGTGGATCACAAGTGATGCTTTGGCCATGTTGTTTGGGGGATTTATAGTACAATTAGTCCAATGGTAGTGAGTTTGTAATGATTGCTAATTGTATTCACTTGTTTGTATGTGAGCGGCACGAATGCTTTCACAGTGGGCGTTTTTTTGGTATTTGTTGAAATGTTGTTTTCCCCCAATGAATCTCAATGTAAAAGTGTCAAATATCACACATACAGTGCATGTTCATATGCGTAATCGATATTTCTTAAACGC
Organism: Bombina bombina; assembly: GCF_027579735.1. Classification (NCBI taxonomy): domain Eukaryota; kingdom Metazoa; phylum Chordata; class Amphibia; order Anura; family Bombinatoridae; genus Bombina; species Bombina bombina. The sequence continues at coordinate 362,439,715 of NC_069505.1, read as the reverse complement.
GATCTTATAGTAACAAGCACACGTCCAGGCTAACATGAATGAAAGTGCATAGTTGTGTATAATGTGCATAGAATGTGATCGATCAATGTTGCTGCAATATTGTTTGTAAACGATAAAGTAACATCTGCCATCTGTAGTATTGTATATATAAGTGATTGCCCAGATGTCAATATTGTATGCGTCCCATTAAAATGGCACTAATACTGAAGAACTTCCGGCTGTCATCTGTAGTATTGTATATATAAGTTATTAGCGAGCTGTCAATATTGTATGCGTCCCATTAAAATGGCACTAATACTGAAGAACTTCCGGCTGTCATCTGTAGTATTGTATATATAAGTGATTGCCGAGATGTCAATATTGTATGCGTCCCATTAAAATCTGCATAATAATTCTGAACTTCCGGCTGTCATCTGTAGTATTGTATATATAAGTGATTGCCGAGCTGTCAATATTGTATGCGTCCCATTAAAATGGCACTAATACTGAAGAACTTCCGGCTGTCATCTGTAGTATTGTATATATAAGTGATTGCCGAGATGTCAATATTGTATGCGTCCCATTAAAATCTGCATAATAATTCGGAACTTCCGGCTGTCATCTGTAGTATTGTATATATAAGTGATTGCCGAGATGTCAATATTGTATGCGTCCCTTTAAAATCGCAATAATAATTCTGAACTTCCCGTCTGCCATCTGTAGTATTGTATATATAAGTAATTAGCGAGCTGTCAATATTGTATGCGTCCCATTAAAATGGCACTAATACTGAAGAACTTCCGGCTGTCATCTGTAGCATTGTATATATAAGTGATTGCCGAGATGTCAATATTGTATGCGTCCCATTAAAATCTCAATAATACTGAATAACTTCCGGCTGTCATCTGTAGTATTGTATATATAAGTGATTGCCGAGCTGTCAATATTGTATGCGTCCCATTAAAATCTCAATAATACTGAATAACTTCCGGCTGTCATCTGTAGTATTGTATATATAAGTGATTGCGAGATGTAAATATTTATTAATTGTCCCATTCAAATCTCCCTAATAATGCTCTTCCAAACTGTTGTTTACGTATATGTTGTATTGTAGTATTGAGTGGTAAAGTTCAGAAAGGGGCGGTACAGTCGTGAATCTGTAATGTGTATGGTTGAATCTTCTAATGACGTCATCATATTATTAACCTGCCTATGTAGTTCTGAAATCCTCATTGTGTTGTTGTATTGTGCTACATTGTTATTGTGTGCTGAATAAAATATAAATGTGTGCTTTGTGGTTGCGTGATGGGTGATGTGTGTTATGTACATATACGTATATATTGTGATTGTGTCCCACATATGCTGACTTCTATATAGCGGTCTGGCATTGTTGTTCCTTCCCATAAAGTGACATCTGAAATCTGGTGTAATGATGTTCTTCTTGTACGTAATTCCTAATGGTATATTGTGATGGAATCATGATGTTAAAAGTACAGTAAAATCCATATGTTCTGTTTTGTGATTCCTATAGAGAATGTAATGTGTTTTTCACCCATCATTTGAATGCACATGTATGAGTGAATGCTAAAAGTAATGTATGTGCATCCATGACTGATCATGTGTTAAGCCTATGTAGATATGCAGTTGCTGCAAGCATATGAGTTGAATAAATGAAATGCAATAATAAAGGTAAATGAGAGGTGTTTCCCATTGTGTACTGTTTGTGAATCCTGAAATGTTGTAATTATTTTTGTGTCCGTTTAAATGTGTGTTTTTTTTAAAAAAAGTTTGTTACTAGTGATGTTGATTTGTAGTTGATGTAATATAAAAGTATGAAACAATTTAATGCTGTTGTGAATATTCAATAAGTAAAATCCATAAGTCCACTATAGGGAAATAGTCATTTCTTGATCTATTTATCATAGCTGGGTCTAACGCAGAAAAGCATGTATTTTTTTCCTATTTCTAGCGCTGGTTTTTGGAGTTTTTTTGTCTACGCTATTTGCGTGCGTTATGGAAATCTGTCTGTCGTGTGCACGAGCACGTCTTCCCCATAGAAGTCAATGGAGGCTCCAAATTTTTTTTTTTTTTTTTTTCAAAGACTGGTTTTCTTCGTAAAGTGAGTGACGTCATGAATGAGCTTGTGAGAAAAAGTATCTAAATCGTGTTAATTTTGTAACAAATAACTTGTTTGTGTATGTAATGTGGTGTATATTTTTTGTATGCATCGATGAGTGTATGTTTGTGATAATCTTATTAGTTAGATGTAGCTATATGAGGGTCTTTTCCCGTGTGTCAATGTAAGTCAATGGCAAAATGGATTTGTGTTTGTTTTTTTCTAACACCCGAGATCTCGCAACTTTGATCCTTTCTATTTGGATGAAAAATTATTAAATCATAAAAATAAAAATAGTGTAGTGTTTGTATGAGTGTAAGTGTAGTTTGTGTAATATTTGTTTTGTGATTCGTGGATGTTTATTTTGTCGGTAGATGTTAACTACTGGGTCTGAGCTGTCGGTAGAGATTTGTGCGTTGGGTGATTTTTGAGTGTCGGTAACTAAACTCTAAATACCGGAGTCCGTAAAAAACCAGCGTTAGGAGCCTCTAACGCTGGTTTTCACGGCTACCGCCAAACTCCAAATCTAGGCCTTAAGTACTAAAAAGTACACTAACACCCATAAACTACCTATTAACCCCTAAACCGAGGCCCTCCCACATCGCAAACACTATAATAAAATACTTAAACCCTAATCTTCCGAACCAGACATCGCCGCCACTATAATAAATATATTAACCCCTAAACCGCCGCACTACCGCCTCGCAAACACTAGTTACATTTTATTAACCTCTAATCTGCCGTTCCTAACATTGCCACAACCTACCTACATTTATTAACCCCTAATCTGCCGCCCCCAACATCGCCGCCACTATATTAAAGTTATTAACCCCTAAATCTAAGTCTAACCCTAACCCTAACACCCCCTAATTTAAATATAATTTAAATAAATCTAAATAAAAATAACTATTATTAACTAAATTATTCCTATTTAAAACTAAATACTTACCTATAAAATAAACCCTAAGCTAGCTACAATATAACTAATAGTTACATTGTAGCTATCTTAGGGTTTATTTTTATTTTAAAGGCAAGTTTGTATTTATTTTAACTAGGTAGAATAGTTATTAAATAGTTATTAACTATTTGCTAACTACCTAGCTACCTAGCTAAAATAAATACAAATTTACCTGTAGAATAAAACCTAACCTAAATTACAATTACACCTAACACTACACTATAATTAAATAAATTCCCTAAATTAAATACAAATAAATAAAATTATCTAAAGTACAACCCCCCCCCCCACTAAATTACAGAAAATAATAAACAAATTACAAGATTTTTAAACTAATTACACCTAATCTAATCCCCCTAACAAAATAAAAAAGCCCCCCCAAAATAAAAAAGCCCTACCCTACACTAAATTACAAATAGCCTTTAAAAGGGCCTTTTACCTGTAAAAAAAGTACAAATCCCCCCAACATTAAAACCCACCACCCACACAACCAACCCTACTCTAAAACCCACCCAATACCCCCTTAAAAAAACCTAACACTAACCCTTTGAAGATCACCTGACCCGGAGATGTCTTCATCCAAGCCGGGAGAAGTCTTCATCCAAGCCGGGTGAAGTGGTCCTCCAGATGGGCAGAAGTCTTCATCCAGACGGCATCTTCTATCTTCATCTATCCGGCGCGGAGCGGGTCCATCTTCAAGACATCTGGCGCAGAGCATCCTCTTCCATCAAAGTCTTCTTAATAAATGACGGTTCCTTTAAGTGACGTGATTGAACTTCAATCCTATTGGCTGATTGGAACAGCCAATAGGATTTAGCTTGCATTCTATTGGCTGTTCCAATCAGCCAATAGGATTGAAGTTCAATCCTATTGGCTGATTGCATCAGCCAATAGGATTTTTTCTACCTTAATTCCGATTGGCTGATAGAATTCTATCAGACAATCGGAATTGAAGGGACGCCATCTTGGATGACGTCACTTAAAGGAACCGTCATTTAGTAAGAAGACTTCGATGTAAGAGGATGCTCAGCGCCGGATGTCTTGAAGATGGACCCGCTTCGCGCCGGATGGATGAAGATAGAAGATGCCGTCTGGATGAAGACTTCTGCCCATCTGGAGGACCACTTCACCCGTCTTGGATGAAGACTTCTCCCGGCTTCGTTGAGGACTTCGGCCCGGTTGGGTGAAGACGTCTCCCAGTAAGGTGATCATCAAGGGGTTAGTGTTAGGTTTTTTTAAGGGGGTATTGGGTGGGTTTTAGAGTAGGGTTGGTTGTGTGAGTGGTGGGTTTTAATGTTGGGGGTGGGGGGGATTTGTACTTTTTTACAGGTAAAAGAGCTGATTACTTTGGGGCAATGCCCCGCAAAAGGCCCTTTAAAGGGCTATTTGTAATTTAGTGTAGGGTAGGGCTTTTTTATTTTGGGGGGACTTTTTTATTTTATTAGGGGGATTAGATTAGGTGTAATTAGTTTAAAAATCTTGTAATTTGTTTATTATTTTCTGTAATTTAGTAGGGGGGGGAGTTGTACTTTAGATAATTGTATTTATTTGTATTTAATTGTATTTTATTTAGTTAATTTATTTAATTATAGTGTAGTGTTAGGTGTTAGTGTAACTTGGGTTAGGTTTTATTTTACTGGTACACTATTTAATAACTATTCTACCTAGTTAAAATAAATACAAACTTGCCTGTAAAATAAAAATAAACCCTAAGCTAGATACAATGTAAGGTAGAGCAAGAAAAAATCACCAGCGCTCTAGAAGGAACACTGGTATAGGTAACCCAGCACCTACGGTGCAATAAGTGTAGTAAATTACCAGTATTGGTAGTGGTGTTGGTAATTGCCACAACTACAATAAAATGATAGTGTGTATGGGAGTGCAGCAAGAAGTGAAGATAATAAGTGTACCCCTGACACTGTAATGAATGGTAATGAAAGAGAAAAATCAAAGTACTTCTGCGCAGCTACAAACAATTAGTATACAAGTTGAATCCAATATAATAGAGGAATCAGTTATTGTCAGTTGAGATGAGTCTTTATGAACAAAATATATATATGAATGGTATATATTTTGAATTAATATGCAGTAAATCCCAGGCAAAAAGAAGTGTATAGTTGTCTTCTTACCGGAAGGTACCTCAATCATATGAGGTAATGTGTAGTCATATGATATAGGTGGTGGTCTGTGGACCACAGACCACCACCTATATCATATGACTACACATTACCTCATATGATTGAGGTACCTTCCGGTAAGAAGACAACTATACACTTCTTTTTGCCTGGGATTTACTGCATATTAATTCAAAATATATACCATTCATATATATATTTTGTTCATAAAGACTCATCTCAACTGACAATAACTGATTCCTCTATTATATTGGATTCAACTTGTATACTAATTGTTTGTAGCTAGATACAATGTAACTATTAGTTATATTGTAGCTAGCTTAGGGTTTATTTTATAGGTAAGTACTTAGTTTTAAATAGGAATTATTTAGGTAATAATAGTAATTTTATTTAGATTTATTTAAATTATATTTAAATTAGGGGGTGTTAGGGTTAGACTTAGATTTAGGGGTTAATAACTTTAATATAGTGGCGGCGACGTTGGGGACGGCAGATTAGGGGTTAAGAAGTGTAGGTAGGTTGCGGCGACATTGGGGGCGGCAGATTAGAGGTTAATAAATATAATCTAGGTGTCGGCGATGTTGGGCACGGCAGATTAGGGGTTAATAAGTGTAATATTAGGGGTGTTTAGACTCGGGGTTCATGTTAGGGTGTTAGGTGTAGACATAAATGTATTTTCCCCATAGGAATCAATGGGGCTGCGTTAGGAGCTAAACGCTGCTTTTTTTCAGCCGGCTCTCCCCCATTGATTCCTATGGGGAAATCGTGCACGAGCACGTTCAGCCAGCTCACCGCTAACGTAAGAAGCGCTGGTATTGAGGCTCATCTCAATGTGGAGCAAAATTTTGCTCTACAATCAATTTTTTGCAGTTAACGCCGGGTTTGTAAAAACCTGTAATACCAGCGCTGTCTGTAAGTGAGCAGTGAGCATAAACTGCTCGATAGCACCGCATAGCCTCTAACGCCAAAGGGGGGGAGAAGGGGATCCCATGTCATATATCCCCTGTTGAGGAAGAGACAAAATTGTTTTCAACACATATAAAGAGTTAAATTGTACATTGGATCTATAAGCAAATACCTCAACAACGAATAAGGAGAGGGTTAACCTGGTGGGGGAGAAGAGTAGTGATGTCGCGAACAGTTCGCCGGAGAACAGTTCCCGGCGAACATAGCTTGTTCGCGTTTGCCGCGGCGGGCGAACTTATGCGATGTTCGATCCGCCCCCTATTCGTCATCATTGAGTAAGCTTTGACCCTGTATCTCACAGTCTGCAGACACATTTCAGCCAATCAGCAGCAGACACTCTCTCCAAGACCCTCCCAGCTCCTGGGCAGCAGCCATTTTAGATACATTCTGATCCTGCATTCTTAGTGAGAGGAGGGATAGTGCTGCTGCTGCTGATGATGATGATTTTATAGGGAAATTTATAGCTAGGCTAGTGTATTCAGTGTCCACTACAGTCCTGAAGGACTCATCTGATCTCTGCTGTAAGGACAGCACCCCAAAAATCCTTTTTTAGGGCTAGAACATCAGTCGTTTTTTTTTTGTTTCTTTGTAATCTAATTGCATTTGCCTGCCTGTCAGCGTGTGTCAGGCTCACAGCATATACTGTGCCTAATTGCTCAGTGCCACCACTCATATCTGGTGTAACAGTAGTGTAAATTAAAAAAAAAAAACTTTTACATCAGTCTGCTAGTGTAATCTAATTTCAGTTGCCAGGCCAGCCTTCCACTGCCAGCCTGTGTGTCAGGCTCACAGCATATACTGTGCCTATTTGCTCAGTGCCACCACCAGTCATATCTGGTGTAACAGTAGTGTAATTTAAAAAAAACTTTTATATCAGTCTGCTAGTGAAATCTAATAGCAGTTGCCTGCCTGCCACTGCCAGCCTGTGTGTCAGGCTCACAGCATATACTGTGCCTAGTCGCTCAGTGCCACCACTCATATCTGGTGTAACAGTAGTGTAAATTAAAAAAAACAAAAAACTTTTACATCAGTCTGCTAGTGTAATCTAATTTCAGTTGCCAGCAGGCCAGCCTTCCACTGCCAGCCTGTGTGTCAGGCTCACAGCATATACTGTGCCTACTTGCTCAGTGCCACCACCAGTCATATCTGGTGTAACAGTAGTGTAAATTAAAAAAAAAAAAAACTTTTACATCAGTCTGCTAGTGTAATCTAATAGCAGTTGCCTGCCTGCCACTGCCAGCCTGTGTGTCAGGCTCACAGCATATACTGTGCCTACTCGCTCAGTGCCACCACTCATATCTGGTGTAACATTAGTGTAAATTTAAAAAAAAAACTTTTACATCAGTCTGCTAGCGTAATCTAATTTCAGTTGCCAGCAGGCCAGCCTGCCACTGCCAGCCTGTGTGTCAGGCTCACAGCATATACTGTGCCTACTTGCTCAGTGCCACCACCAGTCATATCTGGTGTAACAGTAGTGTAAATTAAAAAAAAAAAACTTTTACATCAGTCTGCTAGTGTAATCTAATAGCAGTTGCCTGCCTGCCACTGCCAGTCTGTGTGTCAGGCTCACAGCATATACTGTGCCTACTTGCTCAGTGCCACCACTGATATCTGGTGTAACATTATTGTAAATTTAAAAAAAAAAACTTTTATATCAATCTGCTAGTTTAATCTAATTTCAGTTGCCAGCAGGCCAGCCTGCCACTGCCAGCCTTTGTGTCAGGCTCACAGCATATACTGTTCCTACTTGCTCAGTGCAACCACCAATCATATCTGGTGTAACAGTAGTCTAAATTTAAAAAAAAAAAACTTTTACATCAGTCTGCTAGTGTAATCTAATCTCAGTTGCCAACAGGCCAGCCTGCCACTGCCAGCCTGTGTGTCAGGCTCACAGCATATAAATAAAAAAACTATTTTGACTTTGAAACATCATTCTGCTTTTTTGTGTCAGGCTCACAGCGTATACTGTGCCCACTTGTCCAGTGCTACCACCACTCATATTATCTTGTTTAATAGTAGTGTAAGTGTACATTTTAAAAATAAAAAAACTATTTTGACTGTGAAATATCATTCTGCTTTTTTGTGTCAGACTCACAGCGTATACTGTGCCCACTTGTCCAGTGGCACCACCACTCATATTATCTTGTTTAATAGTAGTGTAAGTGTACATTTTAAAAATAAAAAAACTATTTTGACTGTGAAACATCATTCTGCTTTTTTGTGTCAGGCTCACAGCATATACTGTGCCCACTTGTCCAGTGCCACCACCACTCATATTATCTTGTTTAATAGTAGTGCAAGTGTACATTTTAAAAATAAAAAAACTATTTTGACTGTGAAACATGATTCTGCTTTTTTGTGTCAGGCTCACAGCGTATACTGTGCCCACTTGTCCAGTGCCACCACCACTCATATTATCTTGTTTAATAGTAGTGTAAGTGTACATTTTAAAAATAAAAAAAATATTTTGACTGTGAAACATCATTCTGCTTTTTTGTGTCAGGCTCACAGCGTATACTGTGCCCACTTGTATAGTGCCACAACCACTCATATTATCTTGTTTAATAGTAGTGTAAGTGTACATTTTAAAAATAAAAAAGCTATTTTGACTGTGAAACATCATTCTGCTTTTTTGTGTCAGGCTCATAGCGTATACTGTGCCCACTTATCCAGTGCCACCACCACTCATATTATCTTGTTTAATAGTAGTGTAAGTGTACATTTTAAAAATAAAAAAACTATTTTGACTTTGAAACATCATTCTGCTTTTTTGTGTCAGGCTCACAGCGTATACTGTGCCCACTTGTCCAGTGCCACCACCACTCATATTATCTTGTTTAATAGTAGTGTAAGTGTACATTTTAAAAATAAAAAAACTATTTTGACTGTGAAACATCATTCTGCTTTTTTGTGTCAGGCTCACAGCATATACTGTGCCCACTTGTCCAGTGCCACCACCACTCATATTATCTTGTTTAATAGTAGTGTAAGTGTACATTTTAAAAATAAAAAAACTATTTTGACTGTGAAACATCATTCTGCTTTTTTGTGTCAGGCTCACAGCATATACTGTGCCTACTTGCTCAGTGCCACCACCAGTCATATCTGGTGTAACAGTAGTGTAAATTTTTTAACAAAAAACTTTTACATCAGTCTGCTAGTGTAATCTAATTTCAGTGTCCAGGCCAGCCTGCCACTGCCAGCCTGTGTGTCAGGCTCACAGCATATACTGTGACTTCTTTCTCAGTGCCACCACCAGTCATATCTGCTGTAACAGTAGTGTAAATTTTTTAACAAAAAACTTTTACATCAGTCTGCTAGTGTAATCTAATTGCAGTTGCCAGGCCAGCCTGCCACTGCCAACGTGTGTGTCAGGCTCACAGCGTATACTGTGCCCACTTGCCCAGTGCCACAACTCATATCTTGTTTAATAGTAGTGTAAGTGTACATTTAAAAATAAAAAAACTATTTTGACTGTGAAACATCAGTCTGCTTTTTTGTGTCAGGCTCACAGCGTATACTGTGCCCACTTGTCCAGTGCCACCACCACTCATATTATCTTGTTTAATAGTAGTGTAAGTGTACATGTTAAAAATAAAAAATCTATTTTGACTGTGAAACATCATTCTGCTTTTTTGTGTCAGGCTCACAGCGTATACTGTGCCCACTTGTCCAGTGCCACCACCACTCATATTATCTTGTTTAATAGTAGTGTAAGTGTACATGTTAAAAATAAAAAATCTATTTTGACTGTGAAACATCATTCTGCTTTTTTGGTCAGGCTCACAGCGTATACTGTGCCCACTTGTCCAGTGCCACCACCACTCATATTATCTTGTTTAATAGTAGTGCAAGTGTACATTTTAAAAATAAAAAAACTATTTTGACTGTGAAACATCATTCTGTTTTTTTGTGTCAGGCTCACAGCGTATACTGTGCCCACTTGTCCAGTGCCACCACCACTCATATTATCTTGTTTAATAGTAGTGTAAGTGTACATTTTAAAAATAAAAAACTATTTTGACTGTGAAACATCATTCTGCTTTTTTGTGTCAGGCTCACAGCGTATACTGTGCCCACTTGTCCAGTGCCACCACCACTCATATTATCTTGTTTAATAGTAGTGTAAGTGTACATTTTAAAAATAAAAAAACTATTTTGACTTTGAAACATCATTCTGCTTTTTTTGTGTCAGGCTCACAGCGTATACTGTGCCCACTTGTCCAGTGCCACCACCACTCATATTATCTTGTTTAATAGTAGTGTAAGTGTACATTTTAAAAATAAAAAAACTATTTTGACTTTGAAACATCAGTCTGCTTTTTTGTGTCAGGCTCACAGCGTATACTGTGCCCACTTGCCCAGTGCCACCACTGATATTATATTGTTTAATAGTAGTGCACTGTCAGTGTACATTTAAAAAAATAAATAAAAATTTGACTGTGGAACATCGGTCTGGTTTTTTTTGTGTCAGGCTCACAGCGTATACTGTGCCCACTTGTCCAGTGCCACCACCACTCATATTATCTTGTTTAATAGTAGTGTAAGTGTACATTTTAAAAATAAAAAAACTATTTTGACTTTGAAACATCATTCTGCTTTTTTTGTGTCAGGCTCACAGCGTATACTGTGCCCACTTGTCCAGTGCCACCACCACTCATATTATCTTGTTTAATAGTAGTGTAAGTGTACATTTTAAAAATAAAAAAACTATTTTGACTTTGAAACATCAGTCTGCTTTTTTGTGTCAGGCTCACAGCGTATACTGTGCCCACTTGCCCAGTGCCACCACTGATATTATATTGTTTAATAGTAGTGCACTGTCAGTGTACATTTAAAAAAAAAAAAAAAAATTTGACTGTGGAACATCGGTCTGGTTTTTTGTGTCAGGCTCACAGCGTATACTGTGCCCACTCACAGTAGCTTGCACGCATAGTAGCACTAATTGAAAAAAAAAATGACAGGCAGAGGCAGGCCAACCCACAGGGGCCGTCGTGGTAGTGGTGCTGTGATTCCCTTTGGCCATAGAATAATGCCCAGTGTTAGGCCACGTACCATGAACACGAAAAGTTCTGACGAAATAGTTGACTTTATAACACAGGACACCCAATCTTCTACAGCTTCCGCTCGTAACCTTGACGCACCATCCTCCTCCTCTAGCTTAGCTTTGGGCACCACTCGCCCGCCTGGCGCACCCACCGACACTAGCACCACAGCCGCCTCACTTGATCTGTCAGAGGAGTTATGTACACCTCAGTGTGAAGAAATGAGTGATGTGCAACCATCATTGACAAAGGATGTAGATAACTGTGATATGTCTCAGTCAGGCAGCATTACAGACATGGACAACGCACGGTGTGATGATGATGATGATGATGATGATGATGATGTTGTACCCGCCGTTGCTTCCGTTGTTGAGTTGTCGGATACAAGTGAAGGGGTTGATGATGACGATGCGTCCGTGGATGTCACATGGGCGCCTGGTAGAAGAGAAGAAGAACAGGGGGAAAGTTCAGATGGGGAGACAGAGAGGAGCAGAAGGAGGAGACGAGTTGGAAGCAGGGAGAGGTCGTCGCAAGGAGATAGTGGCACAGTCAGACAGCATGCATCGACACCCGGGGTCAGCCAGACACCACGCCAATCAATGCATGCTGTTGCCAACACCAGAATGCCGTCATCGCAGAGCTCAGCAGTGTGGCATTTTTTTATGTGTCTGCCTCTGACAACAGCAATGCCATTTGCAACCTGTGCCAAAAGAAACTGAGGCGTGGGAAGTCCAACACCCACCTAGGTACAACTGCTTTGCGAAGGAACATGATCTCACTTCACAAACGCCTATGGGATGAACACATGAGGACAAGCAGCACACAAACTCAAAGCCGCTATCCTCCTCCTGGTCCAGCATCTTCAGCCATGTCAACCACTGCTGTGCTCCTTGTCCCCTCTCAACCATCCGCCAATCCGTCTCTCTTCCGGAGCAGTTCCTGCTCATCTGCCCACAGTCAGGTGTCTGTCAAGGACATGTTTGAGCGTATGAATCCAATGTCACCAAGTCACCCCCTTGCCCGGCGTCTGACAGCTGGCTTGTCTGAACTCTTAGCCCGCCAGCTTTTACCATACAACTTTGTGGAGTCTGAGGCGTTCAAAAAATTTGTAGCTATTGGGACACCACAGTGGAAGGTACCCGGCAGAAATTTCTTTTCACAAAAGGCAATCCCCAACCTGTACTCGATTGTGCGAAAGGAAGTAATGGCATGTCTGGCACACAGTGTTGGGGCAAGGGTCCATCTGACCACTGATAGCTGGTCTGCAAAGCATGGTCAGGGCAGGTATATCACCTACACTGCGCATTGGGTAAACCTGCTGACGGCTGCCAAGCATGGAATGCCTGGCTCTGCAGAGGATGAGTTGGTGACACCAGCACGACTTGCAGGCAGCCCTGCTACCACCTCCTCTACTCCTCCTACTCCATCCTCTTCCATAACCTCCTCGGCTGAGTCCTCTTCTGCTGCTGCATCTTGCTCCACATCAACGGCACTCTCCCAGCTCCGCAGGTACTATTCCATATCCCGGATACGGCAGTGTCACGCCGTCTTGGGGTTGATTTGCCTGAAAGCAGAGAGTCACATCGCAGCAGCACTCCTGTCCGCCCTGAACGCACAGGTGGATCAGTGGCTGACTCTGCACCAACTGGAGATCGACAAAGTGGTTTCTGACAACGGAAGTAATTTGGTGACGGCATTGAAATTGGGCAAGTTGACACATGTGCCGTGCATAGCACATGTTTGTAATCTGATTGTACAACGCTTTGTGCATAAGTACCCAGGCTTACAGGACGTCCTGAAGCAGGCCAGGAAGGTGTGTGGCCATGGCGCACTTGTCAGATATCCAGCGGCGAAACAACCTGCCAGTGAGACGCTTGATTTGCGACAGCCCGACATGTTGGAATTCAACACTAATGTTCGACGGCCTGCTCCAACAAGAAAAAGCCGTTAACGAGTATTTGTATGACCAGGGTGCTAGGACAGCCTCTGGGGAGCTGGGAATTTTTTTGCCACGTTACTGGGTACTCATGCGCAAATGCCTGAAGGCTCATGTGTCCTTTTGAGGAGGTGACAAACCTAGTCAGTCGCACGGAAGGCACCATCAGCGACATCATACCATTTGTTTTCTTCCTGTAGCGTGCCCTGCGAAGAGTGCTGGATCAGGCCGTAGATGAGCTTGAAGAGGAAGAGTTGTGGTCACCATCACCACCAGAAACAGCCTTATCAGCATCGCTTGCTGGACCAGTGGCAACGCAGGAAGAGGATTGTGAGGAAGAGGAGTCAGAGGAGGAATGTGGCTTTGAGGAGGAGGAGGAAGACCAAGCACAACAGGCATCCCAGGGTGCTCGTTGTCACCTATCTGGTACCCGTGGTGTTGTACGTGGCTGGGGGGAAGAAGATACCTTCAGTGAGATCAGTGAGGACGAGGAACGGGACATGAGTAGCTCGGCATCCAACCTTGTGCAAATGGGGTCTTTCATGTTGTCGTGCCTGTTGAGGGACACTCGAATAAAAAAGCTGAAGGAGAACGAACTGTACTGGGTGTCCACGCTACTAGACCCCCGGTAAAGGCATAAAGTGACTGAAATGTTACCGAATTCCCGCAAGTTGGAAAGGATGGAACAGTTCAAAAATAAATTAAAAAGTATGCTTTACACAGCGTATAAGGGTGATGTCACAGCACAACGGGAATCTAACAGGGGAAGAGGTGAAAGTAATACTCCTCCTCCCACGACCACGCCGGCAAGGACAGGACACTTTCCAGACGTGTTGTTGATGGAGGACATGCAGACTTTTTAACTCCTATGCATCGCCACAGCCCTTCGGGATCCAGCCTCAGAGAACGACTGCACCGACAGGTAGCAGACTACCTCGCCTTAACTGCAGATCTTGACACTCTGAGGAGCGATGAACCCCTTGACTACACCGACGGCCAATCCTGTGGCCTATGCTCTTGACCTTCCTCCTGCAATGCGCATCTCCAATGTTTTTCATGTCTCCCTCTTGAAACCATTGGTTTGTAATCGGTTTACCACTATTTTGACTGTGAAACATCATTCTGCTTTTTTGTGTCAGGCTCACAGCGTATACTGTGCCCACTTGTACAGTGCCACAACCACTCATATTATCTTGTTTAATAGTAGTGTAAGTGTACATTTTAAAAATAAAAAAGCTATTTTGACTGTGAAACATCATTCTGCTTTTTTGTGTCAGGCTCACAGCGTATACTGTGCCCACTTATCCAGTGCCACCACCACTCATATTATCTTGTTTAATAGTAGTGTAAGTGTACATTTTAAAAATAAAAAAACTATTTTGACTTTGAAACATCAGTCTGCTTTTTTGTGTCAGGCTCACAGCGTATACTGTGCCCACTTGTCCAGTGCCTACCAGGAGCATATCCGGTTCTGCACCTCTACCTTAGCGATATGGAGGATATCCTATTCAGTGCAGAGGGTTTTTTAACCAGGTGGGCATTTACTTTGAGATATTACCTCAGGCGTTTCCCTCTGACAGAGCTAAGGTGGGATTTCTCATCTCGTTACTTTCTGACACAGCTCTTGTCTGGGCTAATCCCTTGTGGGAGACTAATAAACCTGTGATTTCAAATTACCCTGAATTTGTGGCCTCCTTTCGAAGGGTATTTGATGTTCTGACTCGCTCCTCCTCTGCTGCTAAATGACTCATGTCTGTTCAGCAAGGTACAATATCTGTCGCTCAGTATGCTATTGAGTTTCGTATGCTTGCCTCAGAGGTAGGTTGGAACAATGAAGCCCTTGTTGCCGCCTTCTTTCATGCCTCATCCCCGTCCTATCTTTGTTGACAACCATGAGAAGTATGAGGTCAGCAGCATTATTGACTCTCGTATGTCCAGGGGCCGCATACAGTATTTGGTTCATTGGAGGGGTTACGGTCCAGAGGAGCGTTCATGGGTCCTCTCCTCTGATGTTCATGCTCCCGCCCTCCTCCGTGCCTTCCATGCCCATTTCCCCAATAAGCCTTTTGTCTTCCCGCGGGGGAGGGGTCGTTGAGGGGGGGGTACTGTCAGGGTTTTTTCCTGACTTGTTTGCCATGTGCTGCTGGCAGCCATTTTACTCACCTCTCTTCCTGACTTGGTGCATTGTGGGGGATGCTGCTCACTTCCTGCACTTCCTTTTATGGCCAGACTGGTTTACATCATCCATGTGAGACAGGATGCAGTCTCAGAATTGTGATGTCATCACTTATTATTTAAAGGGCCTCTGGTCAGTATGCTTTGTCCTTGCGTTGTCTCAGACTTGTTTGTGAGAGTTCCTGTGTATTACCTGGCTGTCCTTCCTGGTTCCTGATCCCGGGCTTGTTCCTGACTCTGCTGTTTTCCTTGTTCCTGATTCCGGCTCGTCTGACTATTTGCTTTGGCTCCTGACTCGGCTCGTCTGACTACCAGCTCTGGTTTTGACTCCTGGCTTGTTATTTGACTTGTGGACTTTTTATTATTTTTTGCTATTAATAAAGGTGTGATTATTTTTGCACTTCTCGTCTCAGTCTGATTCCTGGCACCCTGACCTACGCAAAGGCCATGAATCCTGATGGTGCTAATAATCCACCTTTACCTGCCATAATTTCCAGGATGGATGAACAGGATCACCGCTTGGATCAATTTGCACTAGCCCTGCAAACCCTGCTGACTCACACTGCACATTTGGACCAAAGTGTCCCGCAAGTTATGGCTGCTCCTTTTTCCGCTGCTGCACCTATGCCTACCAGGAGCATATCCGGTTCTGCACCTCTACCTTAGCGATATGGAGGCGATCCTATTCAGTGCAGAGGGTTTTTTAACCAGGTGGGCATTTACTTTGAGATATTACCTCAGGTGTTTCCCTCTGACAGAGCTCGTGGGATTTCTCATCTCGTTACTTTCTGACACAGCTCTTGCCTGGGCTAATCCCTTGTGGGAGACTAATAAACCTGTGATTTCAAATTACCCTGAATTTGTGGCCTCCTTTCGAAGGGTATTTGATGTTCTGGCTCGCTCCTCCTCTGCTGCTAAATGACTCATGTCTGTTCAGCAAGGTACAAGATCTGTTGCTCAGTATGCTATTGAGTTTCGTACGCTTGCCGCAGAGGTAGGTTGGAACAATGAAGCCCTTGTTGCCGCCTTCTTTCATGGGCTCTCTGATGTGATTAAAGACGAAGTTGCTGCCAGAGATTTACCAGAGGATCTCGAGGCATTGGTGTATTTTTTTATCCTAATTGACATCAGACTCAGAGAGAGGCCCTCTTTCAAGCAGCGCTTGCGGAAGCCTCCTGTTCCATTGTTTCCTACGTGTTCATTTCCACCCATGCCTCCCTCTCCTCCCATGCCTCCTGGTCCTGAGTCTCCAGGTACTGCTGAGCCAATGCAGTTGGGATTCACACATCTCTCCGAGGTGGAGAGGGCCTTTAAGAGGAGGGAGGGGCTCTGCCTCTATTGTGGGTTACAGGGCCACCTTTTGAAGTCTTGTCCTACATGGCCGGAAACGATCACACCTAAGGTCCTGTCGGGGGCAGATCTTGGGTGGTTTATCCTCGTCCCTGGAACCACTTAAGGAGAAACCTTTGGTCATGGTTGTCCTTTCCTGGGTGGACTCCTCCATAGTTACTCAGGCTTTTGTTGACTCCGGTGCTGCGGGCTATTTCATTGACAGTGCTTTTGTATCAAAGCACTCCATTCCTGTTTGGCTCGGTCCGTTCCGCTTGCCATTGAGGCCATTGATGGCAGGCCCCTTCAGCCCGCACTCATTACTCACAAAACTGCTCCATTGTCCATGGCTGTTGGGGCTCTCCATTTTAAAACCTTCCAGTTCCAGGTGATAAACTCTCTGCATTTTCCGGTTGTTCTGGGTTATTCCTGGCTCCAAAAGCACAATCCCAGTCTCGACTGGCACAGGTCCAAAATTTTGTGGTGGTCCCCCCCAATGTATTTCCACTTGTCTTCGGAAACCAGTTAAAGTCCTGTGCACTTCTTCTGTATCTCAATTGCCAGAGAAGTACCGAGAGTTCCTAGACGTGTTTGACAAGGTGCGTGCCGGTATGTTGCCTCCTCACCGGTCTAACGATTGTGCCATAGACCTGCAACCTGGAGCCATTCCTCCTTGGGTCGGGTGTACCCTCTGTCTGTTGCAGAGAATTGTGCTATGGAGGAGTATGTTGCCGACGCTCTGTCGCGGGGGATCATCCGCAAATCCTGCTCTCCTGCAGGGGCTGGCTTCTTCTTTGTGAAGAAAAAGGGTGGTGAGTTAAGACCATGTATCGATTATAGGGGTCTTAATCGTCTTACCATTAAGAATGCTTACCCTATTCCGCTCATTACGGAACTCTTTGACCTCCTCAAGGAAGCTACGGTCTTTACTAAACTTGATTTGAGAGGAGCGTATAATCTCGTTAGGATTAAGGAGGGCCACGAATGGAAAACAGCATTTAACACCAGGAGCGGGCATTATGAGTATCTTGTAATGCCCTTTGGCCTATGTAAGGCTCCTGCTGTTTTTCAGGAACTTATTAATGATGTCCTACGAGATATGTTGCAACAATGTGTTGTGGTGTACTTA
Source organism: Bombina bombina (assembly GCF_027579735.1). Classification (NCBI taxonomy): domain Eukaryota; kingdom Metazoa; phylum Chordata; class Amphibia; order Anura; family Bombinatoridae; genus Bombina; species Bombina bombina. The sequence continues at coordinate 362,421,947 of NC_069505.1, read as the reverse complement.
GACGACATCCTCATACACTCACCCACACTTGAGGCTCATTGTTCTGATGTTACACGGGTTCTTCAGAAACTACGTGAGAACGGCCTGTTTTGTAAACTCGAGAAATGTGAGTTCCATCAGACTCAAGTAACCTTCCTAGGTTATGTTATCTCTGTTGCAGGGTTCTCCATGGATCCTGACAAAGTTATCTGCAGTTCTGCAGTGGCCTCGCCCAGTTGGTCTTCGGTCTATTCAATGTTTTTTGGGGTTCGCCAATTACTATAGAAAGTTTATTAAAAACTTTTCTTCCTTGGTCAAACCTATCACATACATGACCCGTAAAGAGAATGATCCACTCCATTGGTCACCTACTGCCATTAAGGCCTTTAATAGTCTTAAGACTGCCTTTGCTGCTGCTCCAGTTCTGGTTCATCCTAACCCTGTCCTGCCTTTTGTTCTTGAGGTTGATGCATCTGAGACTGGAGTAAGTGCCCTCTTGTCTCAACGTCCTACGCCTGACGGTTCTTTACATCTGTGTAGTTTCTTCTCTAAGAAATTGTCTCCAGCAGAGTGCAATTATGAAATTGGTGACAGGGAATTACTGGCCATAATTTTGGCACTTAAGGAATGGAGGCATCTTCTCGAGGGTACCAGCGTTCTAGTGCTCATTCTTAATGACCACAAGAATTTCACTTATCTATCTGAAGCAAAACGTTTGTCGCCCCGACAGGCCAGATGACGCTATTTTTGTCTCGGTTTAATTATGTGGTCTCCTACCTGCCTGGTAGTAAGAATTTTAGGGCTGATGCCCTCTCTCAACAATTTTCCCCTCTGTCCAAGGAGGAGTCTGTACCTACTCCAGTTATACCTCCTGACCATATTTTGGCTACCATACGTAGTAATTTGACTTCTCCCTTGGGGGGGGGAGATCCTGGCTGCACAAACCAATGCAGCTCCTGAGAAACCTAGTGGTAAGTGTTTTGTTCCTGAGAATCTTCAAACTAAACTTTTGCACACTTACCATTATCCTAAAGCCTGATTTGGTCTGTCACTCGATAATTCTGGTGGCTAGGTCTTCGTTCTGATGTTGCTGCGTATGTTGCCTCCTGCTCAGTTTGTGCACAGAATAAGACTCCTCAACATCTTCCTGTGGGTCTTCTTCAACCTATTGCTAATGGTGAGCGTCCTTGGACACATCTTTCCATGGACTTCATTGTCGAGCTCCCTGTTTCCAATGGCAATACTGTTATCCTTATGGTGATTGACCGTTTTTCTAAAATGTCACATTGCATTCCCTTGATGAAGCTGACTACCGCTCAGGAGCTTGCTTCAATTTTTGCCCGGAAGGTCTTCCGTTTACATGGGTTACCCAAGGAGATAGTGTCGGACCGGGGTAGCCAGTTTGTCTCCAGATTTTGGAATTCCTTTTGTGCTCAAATGGAGATCCAGCTTTCCTTCTCCTCTGCATATCACCCTCAATCCAATGGGGCTGCGGAACTGTCTAATCAAGCTCTGGAACAGTTCCTTTGTTGCTATGTCTCAGATCACCACAATAATTAGTCTGAACTGTTACCTTGGGCGGAGTTTGCTCGTAATAGTGCTATTAATGCTTCCTCCAAGTTGGGGATAACTTTCAAGTTCATGGTGAATTATGGGTTTCAACCATCCTTGTTGCCCGATTCATTCATGTCTCAGGGTATTCCGGCTTTGTAGGAGCCTCTCTGGCAACTCCGTTCCATGTGGGTGCAGATTCAGGATTGCCTTCATTGTTCTATGCAGCGCCAAAAGTTCTAGGCTGATCGTAGGTGTCTGCCCGCACCTTCCTACTAGGTTGGTGAGAGAGTTTGGCTGTCCTCCCGCAACTTGAACCTTCGTGTGCCTTCCAATAAATTGGCTCCCCGTTATGTTGGTCCTTTTCAAAAACTCGGACGGGTTAATCCTGTGGCCTAGGCTCTTGAACTTCCTCCTGCTATGCGCATCTCCAATGTTTTCCATGTCTCCCTCTGTTCAGTATGCTTTGCCTTTGCGTTGTCTCAGACCTGTTTGTGAGAGTTCCTGTGTATTACCTGGCTGCCTGACGTCCTTCCTGGTTCCTGAACCCTGGCTTGTTCCTGATTCCGGCTCATCTGACTATTCGCTTTGTCTCCTGACTCGGCTCGTCTGACTACCAGCTCTGGTTTTGACTCCTGGCTTGTTATTTGACTTATGGACTTTTTATTATTTTTTGCACTTCTCGTCTCAGTCGGATTCCTGGCACCCTGACAGCAGTTTCATTCTCCGCCGGGAAGTCCATGTTTCCCATAAGTGGAATGTATTTAGGGGTGGGGGATCTGTTTCCCATGTATTTAAATGCTAGTTTCCATGCTCTCAGGGCATTTCTATTCATAAAGTTATTCTTAATGTCAATGGGCAGGTTTGTAAAGGGTATATATGGTAGGTAGGCTAAATAATGTGGGGAGACAATTGCTGCTTCTAGGGACGGCTCCTGAAAATGTGTGGTGTCAAGCTGCCAGTCCATCACCAGCCTGAGTAGAGCTGCCCAGTTGTAGAGTTTGTGACTGGGGAGCGCTAGACCCCCGTTGAGGTATAGTTGCTGCAGGGTCGCCGTCGCTATGCGTGTTCTCTTACCTCCCCAAATGAAAGATTGGATAGCTTTGTTTAAATTGGTCATATCAGCTTTAGTAAGCAAGAAGGGCAACATTAAAAGTGGGCAAAGGAGCTTAGGCAAGATTGTCATTTTAAGTAGATTAATGCTTCCCGTAAGACCCAAGGGGAGCTTGGCCCAGGCCTTTAGCTGAAGCTGTGTACACTGTCTGGCAGTATTAAGGTCATATAGTTTCTGTGGGTTTCTGTGTAAGATGATACCTAGATATGTGAGTGTGTTGGGTTGTATGGCAAAGGGATAACTACCTTTATCCATGTTATGATCAGTGAACCACAATATTTCAGACTTGGCCATGTTTATTTTGTACCCTGAGAAATCTCCAAAGGTTTGTAAGGTGTCAATAAGCCTAGGGAAATATCGGGAGGGGTTACTCACAAAGAGCAGCATATCGTCCGCATATAGGGCCATGTGTAGAATGGTGTTCCCAATAGCAATTCCCGGGAAAATTTGTTTTAGTTTCAGGGCAAGTGGTTCCAAGGCTAGTTCGAATAATAAGGGGGAAAGTGGGCATCCCTGGTGCGTACCTCTTTCAAGAGTAAAGTTTGGAGAGTTAAGGCCATTGAACAAGATACTCGCAGTAGGGGAGGAGTAAAGTTTATGGATGAAATCAAGGAAATGGCCCTGAAAGTGAAATTGCTGAAGAGTATTAAAGAGATGGGGCCACTCAACTCTATCGGAGGCCTTCTCTGCATCCAGGGACAGCAGGAAGGCCTCCTGAGACCCGTTTTTAAGTTCAATAGAGGGTCTGGTCCAGGTTGACTACAAAAGATCTACCCTGGACAAAGCCTGATTGATCAGGGTGAACCAATGAGGGGAGAATCGATTGGCCAGGATTTTCATCAGAATTTTGTAGTTCGTGTTAAGTAGGAATATAGGACGATATGCTTCAGGGAGTCTGTGATCCTTTCCTGGTTTTGGGATCAGTGTAATATGGGCCGTTGTGAAAGATTTAGATGGCTGCCCCTCTCGAGTAAACATGTTATTAAATAGGTTGAATGGGGTTGGTGAGACCTGAGGTAGCAGTAAGCGATAGAACTCGGTAGGGAGTCCATCCGGGCCCGCTACTTTCCCCAAGGACAGAGATTTAATAGTATATTGGATTTCCTACAGAGTGATTGGGGCATTCAATGTGTCTGTCTGGTCCTGCGTGAGGTGGGGAAGTGTAAGTGAGTGCCAGAAGGTATGAAACGAGTCTGGGGTTTTCAGTTGTTGTTTTTAATAAAGATTAGAGAAGTAATCTGCCAAACAGTCGGCTACCTCTAAGGGAGTCCGGAAGACCTTCCCCTCATGTTTCAAAGCAGCAACATCTTTCTTAGTTGATTTCTCTTTTACAAGTGTGGCTAAAAGTCGCCCCAATTTTCCACATAATCGATAAAATCGGCCTGCTGATTTGAGAAGGCCAGTAGCGGCCTGCTGTTGGACAAATGTGTCCAGTTCCGTTTTGGCAGCAGTATAACTGTCGTACGCTGGGAGGGATTTTAGAGTGCAGTATGTCAGATACATCTGTCCTAAGGTAGCCTGTAGGGTATTATATCTAAGTTGGACTCTACGTTTTAAATTGGCCATGTATGAGATAACATGTCCTGTAAGGACTGCTTTGGCAGTAAGCGATAGAACTCGGTAGGGAGTCCATCCGGGCCCGCTACTTTCCCCAAGGACAGAGATTTAATAGTATTTTGGATTTCCTACAGAGTGATTGGGGCATTCAATGTGTCTGTCTGGTCCTGCGTGAGGTGGGGAAGTGTAAGTGAGTGCCAGAAGGTATGAAACGAGTCTGGGGTTTTCAGTTGTTGTTTTTAATAAAGATTAGAGAAGTAATCTGCCAAACAGTCGGCTATCTCTAAGGGAGTCCGGAAGACCTTCCCCTCATGTTTCAAAGCAGCAACATCTTTCTTAGTTGATTTCTCTTTTACAAGTGTGGCTAAAAGTCGCCCCAATTTTCCACATAATCGATAAAATCGGCCTGCTGATTTGAGAAGGCCAGTAGCGGCCTGCTGTTGGACAAATGTGTCCAGTTCCGTTTTGGCAGCAATATAACTGTTGTACGCTGGGAGGGATTTTAGAATGCAGTATGTCAGATACATCTGTCCTAAGGTAGCCTGTAGGGTATTATATCTAAGTTGGACTCTACGTTTTAAATTGGCCATGTATGAGATAACATGTCCTGTAAGGACTGCTTTGGCAGTTTCCCAGAATAATTGTGGATCAGCAAAATGTGAGGAGTTATCAGTATAAAAATAATTCCAAGCATGGATCAGGTGTTTTTGGAAAGATTCAGATGTAAGAAGATACGAAGGGAAACGCAGTGTGTTCCTATTGGGTTTATTGGGGAAAACACCTATTGTGAGCTCCACAGGAGCATGATCAGAAATTACAATGTCGTGAATTTTGTCAGATTTAACCTGAGAGTCTGAAATGAGGAAGAGGTCCAGTCTAGAAAGTGACAAATTAGGCTTAGAGAGACACGTAAAATCTCTGTCATCGGGGTGTCATCTGCACCAAATATCGCACACAGCCAGGGTATCAAAGAGCAGGTTAAACACCTTCAGTTCAAATCTTCCCTTATAGCGGAGGATACGTTTGTTAGTCAGGTTTTCTGTAGGCCAGGTTCTATTCAAGGTTGGGTGTGGGGTTAAATTAAAGTCTCCCCCTAGCAGGAACTTGGTGCCTATGAAAGGTGATAAAGCCTGAATCAGCGATTTCCAAAAGGGTAGGGAGTTAGTGTTAGGGGCGTATATGTTGCAGAGGGTATAGTTAAAATTATCTATAGATGCTTGTAGGATGAGGAATCTACCGTCGGGGTCCGTGGTTGTACTCAGGATTCCTACCCAGTCACTACGCAGTTTCTCGTGCACCCTATAGGTAAGGTGGGTCTCTTGTAAGAACGCTATGTCCGCATTAAGCCTGTAGAGGTGTGTTAAAATAGATTTCCTCTTAACCGGGGAGTTAATATGCCTCCCACATTCCATGTGACTAACTTAAGGGCCATTATGGTACCTTACAGAGATTCAGGCACGTCAGGAGCTGGGTGGGCGTTATGGGATAGGGGATAGGGGGGCAGGGAAAGTGGAGCTCATCTGTTTTCCCTATATGTGTAAGGTGGGGTAGCTGCAGAAGGTCTACAGGCCTGTCGTCTGAGGGGTGGGGAGTAGCAGGGATATTTACAATTGTAAAACCTGGTGGAGAGAGGAGCCAACCAAAGATTATGTCAGATGGACCAGTGGTACACCCGGTTATAAGATATTCAAAAAACCTCAATAACAACAAAAGCATTTTAAACATTGACATTGAACTGACATAGATGTATGTGCAGCAAATAAGGCCTGTATAAACACTTATAGATCAAGTCTAAAAAATACAACAGAAGTGAACACATGTAGCATGTATACATTACATATCTCCGTCTGGGAAGGGGCACAACCAGTGTGCCAGGATACAGTCAACTAGAGCTGTGAAGTTATTCCCTCAAGGAGCATCAGTGCTCTTTTCCGTGGCCAAATATGAATTCAATGCTTGGGAAGAATGAAAGATCTTGGGGCCGGAGGGGGTCATCAGGCGCAGTTTTGCAGGGTATAATAAGGCCACTTGTCTACCCTGTTCATGAAGCTTAGAGCAATGCGGAGCAAAGTCCCTTCTTTGTTTGGTGACCTCAGCGGAGTAATCCTGAAACATTAGTAGCCGACGTTCCTCAAAAAGAACCTCTTTCTGCGATCTGTATGCCCTTAGGAGGGCCAATTTGGAAGTGGAGACATTTAAAGATCAAGCTATTTGTTAGTGGGGTGTAGTGACCAAGCGCTCAGGCGTGAATCCTAGCTGTGCACAAAGGCCTCCTAACTGGCCAAAGAAAGAAGAAAATTAACTGGGAGTGTGTACAGCGCCTATGGCAAAGGATGTCTGAGGGAAGGTTATAAATAGGCGCTGTACATACTCCCAGTTCACATTTGAAGATCACTTGTCGTGGTCTATTGCGTTGGTCAGGAGGGTTGTCAGGGCCCACTCTGTGGGCTCTTTCTACGTCGATAGGAAGATGATCAGCTTGTATGCCTAGTAACTTGGGAAAGGTAGAGGTGACAAACTCCATCAAGACTTTGCATATTTCACCTCAATCATAGTTTGTTATAGTAAACATAATCTGTTTTAAAAGGAAATTATCACTTTCATTAGAAGTTATTACCTATGTAACCTCACTTAGTAGTTTATTGTGATGGACACAATTCTTTTGAATATGAAAAAATATGTTTAACTGTAAAAAAGTGTGTGTATGTATAAAAGGGTGATTCATTAAATAAGTTGATAACCAATAACGAAGCCTAAGCCTCAGGATAGAGAGAGTGCACTAACAAGCTAAAAGTATACACACCATATAAAGATATATACAAATTTAATAAACAAAATTAAACAAATTACACAAAAACATGTATGGACAATAAATGTAGGGATGTCTCCCTGAGATAAAAAATCCTAAAAGACGCAGTTTAAGATCTATATTTTGAGCAAATATTTGCAGATAGCAAATGGCAATTGATGAGATGTAAAATGTATGGCAAAACACTTATATTATAAAATATATGGCATAACTCTGATGATAATCATAAAAACAAGGATTATTAATAAAGACAAGCACCAAGTTCATATGTAAAGTCACAGTGCAGATGGCCGTATGCAAATGAGCATCAGTATTGTAGCAAACGGCTTGGATTCGTAAAAAACTTGTACCACAAATAGATACAATGTACTGTACCGTGAGTCAAGAGAGTGTTCTGAGGGTGTTACCGAGGAAAGGAAATCCTTCGGTCAAGACTTGGACCGCGGCTGTAGTAACTTCCGTTCCTGGAGATCGAAGTGTGCAGACCTCTGCACATGTGAGTCGGCGTCTGACATCACAGACTTCTCATCCGCTCTTCTCAGGTTGTGAATCGCCGCTCCAGCAGCGTGAAAGAAAGACAGCTGATTGCTGTATACAGATGGAAACTTGTTGCGAGAGCAGACTTAACTGCTATGGATATATTCGTTGATCCGATAAGTAAAGTCAATCTTTTTCACCTGGTCCCCGAGGCGGTTCAGGGCTTCCAGTATGTTTCACGCTGTCTAAGTCTGGTGAGTCTGTTGTAGTCAGAACTCTTTGGAACAAAGTCAATGGGAATGTATTTGAAAATGTATGGATTTCCATTGTGTTTAGTTAGACAATGATTAGGTATGCTATGTTTAATTTTATTTTTTCTGGAATTTTTACAGTTGCGGTGATGTTCACCCCATCTGTTTCTCAGTTTCCTGGAGGTGCGGCCTACATATTGGAGGCCGCATAAACACTCCATAAGATAGACGGTAAAAGATGAATTGCAGTTGAAAAAGATAGGAATTTGGAAAGTCTCACCAGTGATTGTGGATTTGAAATTTTTAATCCCTGATTTGATAATTTTACAAGAGCCACATCCTGTTTTGCCACATTTGTAAATACCCCGAAGGCCAAATAGTCCCTTGTTTTGATTATGATTTTGTAATGTTCTATTAGAAAGTTTGTGTTTTACTTTCTTACTGGGAGCTAGCTGATTTCTAAGTGTAGCCACTCTTTTATATATGATTTTTGGTGTTTCTTTTACCAAATGTTTGAGAACGGGGTCCCTTTGTATTATATACCAATGTTTTTTTATGATGTGTTGTATTTTATGAAAATCAGAATTATATTGTGTTATGAAAAAGGTTTCTTTCTCTCCAAAAGGTGTATCTGTTTTGTTGGTTTTTTGATCTGCTAGGATATCCTCCCTATTAAGATTTTTCGCTCTCTCAAGGGCCCTGTCTAGTAAAATGGGGGGATATTCTTTTTCAATAAACCTATTGTATAATACTTTACTTTGTTCCAAAAAAGTGTTGTAATCGCTACAATTTCATCTCATCCTACGAAATTGACTATAGGGTACATTATGTATCCAATTCCTGTGATCATTGCTGTGGTAATTTAAAAAACTATTACTGTCGACATCTTTAAAAAAGGTCTTAGATGTAATATTGTGTTTTTCTAAACTGAGGATGAGATCAAGATATTCGATATTTTGGGTCTGAATGTTGGCCGTAAATTTTAGGCCCATGTTATTACAGTTTAAATGTTCTATGAAATTGTTGGCCAACGATAGATCTCCTTCCCATAAGAAAATCAGATCATCTATATAACGGCCATAGAAGACCAGGTTCGCCCCAAAGTTTGCTGAATAGATGTATTTTTCTTCAAAGAAACCCATGAATAGGTTTGCAAAACTGGGGGCGAACCTGGTCCCCATGGCCGTTCCTTTGATCTGTAAATAAAAATTGTCTTGGTATATGAAATAGTTATGCTGTAAAATAAACAAAATGCTCTCTAAAATATAATCACATTGTGCGCTTGGCAAATAAATATCCTTGTGAAGATAATGTGAAATTGCTAATAAACCTAAATCGTGCGAAATGTTCGAATATAAACAGCTGACATCACAGGTAATCCAAGAAAGATTTCTATTGTTAATATCGATTTTTTGTAAATGTTGTAGTAAATGAGTGCTATCTTTGATATATGACGGTAAAGTGACTACATGTTTTTGCAGATATTTGTCTATAAAGAAAGATAAGTTGTAAGTTAAATTTCCGATTCCAGCAATAATTGGGCGTCCTGGGGGATTTGTTTTGTTTTTGTGGATTTTGGGTAGATGATAATAGTGGGCAATACCTGGATTCCGGCACCCCCACAAAGCGGAGGTTGTTGCGGTGACTCCTGTTCTCAAGGTCCTCTACCCTGTCCAGGAGATATCGGTTTTGCTTCAATATTTTTTTGAGTTAGACATCCATGTTAGCTTGTCTGTCCTTTGTATCAGAGATACGTGTTTCTGCAGCATTTAAGCGCGTGGAAAGTTGCCGCACCTCACTGGTTAAATTATCCATCCCTGCTTGGAGTGAGTCAATTTTTGGCAGAAAAAAATATTTAAAATCTTGCATCAGGCCAGAGTGGTCCCCAGGATGTGACATGGATTGTGATATTGATTGATCAGTCTTAGGGGAGTTATTTGTATGTATCTCCGCCACATGGCGGCTTTTCTTCTCAGCCATTTTTGATCTGACACTCATATCCTCAGGAAAGCTGGATGAGATCTTTGAGAAGTACTTGTCGAATTTCACGAGAGTGATATGAGAGGGGGGACAGTTAGGCTGTTCAACAATCCTGATCCTCTGTAGACACACTGTGTGCATATGATGTAATTAGGAGGGTTAAAGTGAACACAAAGTAAGGCGTACACCTGTTTTTGATATTCAGCTGCGGTGGCACTTTTCCTCCACTTAATGGCAATCTAGGTGACTGAATGGCTATTTGCAAGGCCTCAAAGCTGCATGGAGCCTGAGCCTATAAGTCTCCTTAGTGTGCGCGCAGTTTTAATATGTCCACTAGTAACAGTCCTGTATTTCTCCTGCGGCTGATGTCTTATTTAGTGGGGATATGTATAATAAAGCCTTTAGGTGAAATCCATCACACTGTCTGCTTGGCCTTGTGCGGTCTTTAACTAACACATCATGGAGTATATATAGTGTTGTTGGTCCTGCTTGTACTCACGATGCTGTGTTCTATCTTGCGGTTTCCTTCCTGGGGCTTCCTATGTGACCCCAAAGTTCAGGAAGAGTGTTTCTCCGTACCTTCACCTTCTCCCCTCAGGAAAGATAGCGTCCGCGCTTTCGCGCTTCTTGTGTGAATACTATCCGGGTGCTGGGGCACTGATGCTATCCCCATACGCTGTTGTGGCCGACACCAACCGATCCCTGGGTGTTTGGGACCTTGTAGCTGTGTAAGGCAGATGCATGGGAGCAGTGTAAGCGGCTCTTTATAAACTTTTAGTCGCTTCTTTACCGGAGCTCTCAGACCCTGCTGCTGCTCGATAGCTCCGCCTCCCGGAAGTCCTCTTATTTTTAGTAATTTTGGTGTTTTTTTTATTTTTTGTAATGTTAGCTTTTAGTGTAAGGCAGGTTAGGTTTTATTTCACAGGTAAGTTTGTATTTATTTTAACTAGGTAGTTAGTAAATAGTTTATTCTAGATTAGTCTTTTTTATTTTGGGGTGTTTTTTTTATTTCACAGGTAAGTTTGTATTTATTTTAACTAGGTAGTTAGTAAATAGTTAATAACTATTTACTACAAAGGAATTACAGTATCATGATAATTTATTTATTTATCTATTGATATTAATTTGTATTTATTCCAAGGCAGCTGTTTGACAAGAGGTCACAAAATTTAAGGCTAGAGAAAACTTAAATGTGAAGGAGGTAAAGGAGGTAGTAAATGTCAATACCTTAGATAAATTTGCAAATGGATTAGATACATTTCTAGCTAGAAACAGAATTCAAGGATATGATTGCTTGTGTTGAATGGGTAGTCTTTCTAAAATTTAATTTTAGTTCAATTGTCAGCTTCTTTATTCTAAATTGGGTAGTCAATGTATGGGTTGAACTTGATAGACTTTTGCCATCTTTCAAGTTTATTTACTATACAGTATTACTATGTTACTATGTATTCAACTTAACAGGTACAGGAACCTCTTTGTTTAATGACTGAGACAGATTAATCTAATTCAAAAGCAGTTTTCTTAGAGAATTGTATACAAAGCCATGTTTTAGCGTTTGGCACAACTGCAACTTTAAATTTAGCAATAGCATCCTGCATGCAAGGCACTGGAGAGGAGAGAGACAGAATTGGGACAGTGAAGCTGCGTGTTGGCTGTGTATAAAAACTTGTGAGACACCCACCCTTGCTTATGAAGTAGCTGTTTTGTAATATCATAGTCTTATGGGTACAGTGTTACACCAAGTAACTATCCAACTCTTGGACATGTTTATTTTTAACTACATTTTTTTACAATAATATTCTAGTATGTAACAGTTCCTTTGACAACTACTGCATATTCTACTATAGTATCTTAAAGGCAGGGCCGGTGCTAGGATTTTTTGCTATACAGCCAAAGATAGATATAACCACCCTCTTAGCCCCAACAATAAATTATACATACCTTGCCATTACTGCTTCTTCACAAAATCTTTTAGAGATATAATAAAACAGATACATATTTTATATATAATTATAGAGTATATATAGATTCCCATTGCCACAAAAAAAATCTGATTTATAACAACTATTATTATTACATTTTAAGAGAAAAAAGCAATTCAGGACTTTTTAAAGTACAGCCAATCAGCATAGATGTCTCCAACAACCAAATTTATGGAAGGTCACATAAGTTTCCACAGTCAAAAGTAGACGATCTACACAATTGCCGATATGTGCACATTGATTTTATATATACATACGTATACACATGTGTGAGCGTGTGGGTACAAGTGTGTGCGATAGTATGTTTATAAGTCTGCATGTGTGCGCATATGTGTATAGGTATGTGTATGTCTGTAAGTATAAGTGTATGTGTGTTTATGTATGTCTAAGTTAGTGTATGTGTGTATGTATTTATTTAATATATGTATATTATGTAAGGCAGGTGTATTAATTTGTTTTGTAATTTTCCCTATGGGCCTTGCACCCAGACCTGTCTGGGGTTAACTGCCTGTGGCTCTGGGGACAGTGCAGCTTCCTGAGAGTGCTATTGTGCACCCAGGGCAGTGCATGTTGCAGGGTCATGGGATGTGTACCCAGTCCGGTCTGTGAATGCAGTTCCCTTCCGTGTTTTGTATATGTCTAGGGTGATTACATAAGCCTGTGCACCCTTCACTTGTTCCCAGTTTGTTGGATTAAGAGCTTGCATTGTGTGGCTGTTTAGGGACTCAGGTTTTGGAAGAGACCTTGACGTGGTACCTGGGCTTATCCCATTTGGCCAGATGCGGTAACTAACTCTTCCATTTTTGCTTTTAATTTTAGCTGAGAGCTGACCTGTCTGGGGTTAACTGCCTGTGGCTCTGGGGACAGTGCAGCTTCCTGAGAGTGCTATTGTGCATGTTGCAGGGTCATGTGATGTGTACCCGGTCCGGTCTGAGAGTGTAGCCCCCTTCCGTGTTTTGTATATATATATATATATATATATATGTATATTTTTAATTATAGGGGCAGGGAGTGTAAGCCTGTATTATAATCTATACACAAATGGTTAAAATGATTTACCTTATTCAAAGGATTATTGAACAGATGTACTTAGATGTATAGATACATTTGGTTCCAATTTCACATGGGAATTCATTTGTGTCTGGGAGATGCATGTATATGAACAATAAAAATAGGTTTAATCCTACCTCTTTCATTATTCTCTCTTTTTTAAAGGTTAAAAAATAAAAATATATATATATATATATAGAGTAGTATGTAAAAGTTAAGGCACCCCTGACAATTTCCATGATTTTCATTTATAAATAATTGGGTGTTTCATTTTGATCTATAAAATAACTGAAGGACACAGTAATATTTCAGTAGTGAAATGAGGTTTATTGAATTAACAGAAAATGTGCAATATGCATCAAAATGAAATTAGACAGGTGCATACATTTGGGCACCCTTGTCATTTTGTTGATTTGAATACCTGTAACTACCTAACACTGATTAATTGGAACACACAATTGGTTTGGTGAGCCCATTAAGCCTTGAACTTCATAGACATGTGCATTCAATCATGAGAAAGGGTATTTAAGGTGGCCAATTGCAAGTTGTTGTTCTCTTTGACTCTCCTCTGAAGAGTGGCAACATGGGGGTCTCAAAAAAACTCTCAAATGACTTGAAAACAAAGATTGTTCAACATTATGGTTTAGGGGAAGGCTACAAAAAGCTATTGCAGAGATTTAATATGTCAGTGTCCAATGTGAGGAACATAGTGAGGAAATGGAAGACCACAGGCACACTTCTTGTTAAGGCCAAGTAAAATATCGGAGAGGCAAAGACAAAGGATGGTGAGAACGGTCAAAAACAGCCCACAGACCACCTCCAAAGACCTACAACATCATCTTGCTGCAGATGGTGTCACTGTGCATCGTTCAACAATTCAGTGCACTTTGCACAAGGAGAAAATGTATGGGAGAGTGATGCGGAAGAAGCCTTTTCTGCACACACGCCACAAACACACATTTGAACAAGCCAGCTTCATTTTGGAAGAAGGTGCTGTTGACTGATGAAACAATGATTGAGTTATTTGGTCATAACAAGCCCCTTGTTATGCATGGCGGCAAAAGAACACAGCGTTCCAAAACAAACACTTGCTACCCACAGTAAAATTTGGTGGATGTTCCATCATGCTGTGGGGCTGTGTGGCCAGTGCCGGTACTGGGAATCTTGCTAAAGTTGAGGGTCGCATGTATTCCACTCAATATCAGCAGATACTTGAGAATAATGTTGAGGAATCAGTCACAAAGTGGAAGTTACACCGGGGCTGGATATTTCAACAAGACAACAACCCAAAACACTGCTCAAAATCTACTCTAGCATTTATGCAGAGGAACAAGTACGATGTTCTGGAATGGCCATCCCAGTCCCCAGACCTGAATATCATTGAAAATCTGTGGGGTGTGTCGCGATCGATCAGCTGATCAGCACTGATCAGCACTCGCTCTGCTGTTTACTTTTTTCTTCTGTGCTTTTGCGCTACGTTACGTTGCCTAGCAACATCTTAGCTCACTGAAGCCGTCCCACTCTGCTGACATCAGGGCAGCTTCTTATTCCGGCGTCTCCATTCCTCTGGTGCCCGTTTGTTTTACCTTCTGTGGCTGCTGTGAGTACATGCTTTCTGAATTTCTTGTAAACAAACTTTTGCCTGTCTGACATTGTCTCTGCTTAATCCCTATCTGCCTGAATACTCGTTGCTGGACATTGCTTGCTTGATTACCCTGTTGGTTAACCCCTACCTGCCTGAATACACGTTGCTTGCTTGACTATGCTTTTGGTTAACCCCTATCTGCCTGAATACACGTTGCTGGACATTGCTTGTTTGACTACTCTTTTGGTTAACCCCTACCTGCCTGAATACACGTTGCTGGACATTGCTTGCTTGACTATTCTTTTGGTTAACCCCTATCTGCCTGAATACGTTGCTGGACATTGCTTGTTTGACTACTCTTTGGTTAACTCCTACCTGCCTGAATACACGTTGCTGGACATTGCTTGCTTGACTACTCTTTTGGTTAACCCTACTTGCTTGAATACTCGTTGCCTGATCCTGCTATGCCTACTACCATCCGATACCAGTGAGTATTGAATTATTACTTTCATTGAAGCTGTCGTAGGGTCAGGTCCTGGTTTATACTCAGAGTGCTAGCGTGTTTTTAAGTTCATCCTAGCATTTGGGTCTAATTCTGGACTTTTCCTAACCTGACATTACAAACGGGCCAAAAATGGACCCAGATGAGTTATCCAGGGGTGTGGCCCTACAGGGCCAGGGTCTTGGAACCCACTCTGCACACCTGCAATCTCTGGATTCAAAATTAGATCAAATTACTGCTCTTCTGCATAATCTCTCTTCCCCTGCTCATGCTTCTGCAACTCCTGTTGTGTCAGTGGCCAGTTCTAATATTGCATACAATCCGCCTCAACCTGCAGAACATTTAATTCCTAGAATTCCACTCCCTGACAAATATGATGGCAATCCTGAAGACTGCAGTGGATTCCTTAATCAATGCCGTCTTCACTTCAGAAATAACCCTCAGATGTTTATTACTTCTTCTTCCAAGATCACCTTTTTTATTTCTCTCATGAAAGGTAAAGCCTGGGTTTTCTCTTTGTTGGAAAAAAATGATCCTTTGCTCAATGATATTGATTCTTTTGTATCCATTTTTTCTTCTGTCTTTGATAATCCTGGAAGGTCTGCGGCAGCCAAGGCTGGGCTGTTGGATTTGAGACAAGGTTCTCTCTTTGTAGCACAATACGCTATAGAATTCTGGACTTTAGCTGCTGAAACTATGTGGAATCATGGGGCCCTGCGTGCATCCTTCCGCAAAGGTCTTTGTGAATGTTTAAAAGATGAGCTGGTCTATAGGGATCTTCCTGATTCGCTGGAAGAACTCATCAACTTATGTATCAAACTGAATGCCCGTTATTCTGAGCGTTTACATGAAAGAGACCGTTACAGGAGATTATTTACCAAACCAACTTTTCGTCTGTCGACCCGTTCTCCTAGTCTTCCTGGTCCTAGCTCTTCTGTTTCTGAATCTGTAGAACCCATGGAAGTTGGAGCCATTAAATTAACTGAAGCTGAACGCCTCAGAAGGCACGACCTTGGACTGTGTCTTTACTGTGGTACTAAGGGACATTTGTTGAAAGATTGCCCAACATGACCAGTAAAAGCCAGGGCTTAACTTCTGAAATAGGGACTGAGTTAAGCCAAAACCCCTTGTCTACCCTCAACCCTAAACTCTTTGTTTATGTCACTCTTAGATGTGGTAAAACCAAGTTTCAAGCTCAAGCACTTATAGATTCTGGAGCTGCAGGAATATTTATGTATTCAAATTTTGTTAACTCACTCCAGATTCCACTTCTTACCAAGAGTCAAATGATTAAAGTTACTACAGTCAGTGGTCAACCTCTGGGTTCTGGAATCATCCAATATTCCACAATACCGCTTTTTATGTCTGTAGGCATTCTTCACTCTGAAACTATCTGTTTTGATATCATCTCCTCTCCTCAGTTTCCTTTGATTTTGGGACTTCCTTGGTTACAACTTCATGATCCGGTTTTCTCTTGGTCCAAAGGGTAACTTGTTGCTTGGGGTACTACTTGTTTCAAACAATGTCTGCAGAGTCCTCACAAACCTACAAGTTCTGTTTTAGCTGTTTTGGACATTCCTGATTCTTTACCTGTACAATATCATTCTTTTCGTGATGTCTTTTCTAAAAAGGATGCTGAAACTCTACCTCCTCATCAGACTTTTGACTGTTCTATTGATTTATTACCTGGAGCACCTCTTCCTAGAGGTAAAACTTATCCTCTATCATGTCAGGAAAATGTCTCTCTCGAAGAATACATCAAAGATAATTTGGCCAGAGGTTTTATTCGTCCTTCATCCTCACCTGTAGGAGCAGGTTTTTTCTTTGCTGAAAAGAAAGATGGGGGTCTTCGACCGTGCATCGATTATCGTGCTCTTAACCAAATAACCATCAAGAATTGTTATCCTCTTCCGCTCATCCCTGAGTTGTTTGATCGCCTTCAAGGTGCTTCAATTTTTTTCAAATTGGATCCTCGTGGGGCATACAATTTGGTCAGAATTCAAAGGGGGATGAGTGGAAAACTGCATTCAACACTAGATTCGGCCACTATGAATATCTTGTTATGCCTTTTGGGTTGTGCAATGCCCCTGCTGTTTTCCAACACTTTGTTAATGAAATCTTCAGAGACTACTTAAATCAGTTTGTCATCATCTATCTTGATGATATTCTGATCTACTCCCGGACTTTGCAGGAACATCTTCACCATGTAAAGCTAGTACTCCAGAGATTACGTGAGAATTCTCTCTTCACCAAACTTGAAAAGTGCTCTTTCCACCAAGATTCTATTCCCTTCTTGGGTTATATTATTTCACAGTCTGGTTTTGAGATGGATCCTGATAAGCTCTCGGCTATTAAAGAATGGCCTAGACCTACCTCCTTAAAATTTCTTCAAAGGTTCCTTGGCTTTGCTAATTATTATTGAAAATTCATAAAAGACTTCGCTAAAATCACTTCACCACTTACTTCTCTTACTAAGAAAGGTCAAAACTGCAGAGACTGGTCAAGCATTGCCTTACAGGCCTTTGAAACCTTGAAATCAGCATTTTCTTCGGCTCCCATTTTAGGTCACCCCGTTCCCGAACTCCAATTCATCTTGGAGGTGGATGCCTCTTCTATTGCTGCAGGAGCTGTGTTATCTCAACGGAATCCTGTTACTAGTAAAAATTCATCCTGTGGGGTTCTTCTCTAAGAAGTTTAATCCCGCAGAACAGAACTACGATGTAGGTAACAAAGAGTTACTTGCCATAAAATTGGCTTTGGAAGAATGGAGACATTTGCTGGAAGGCACGGCTCAACCGTTTCTTATTTTAACAGATCATAAGAATCTTCTGTATCTCCATACTGCTAAACGCCTCAACTCACGTCAAGCCCGATGGGCTTTGTTCTTTTCCAGATTTAATTTCATCCTCTCTTATGTTCCTGGTTCTAAAAATACCAAGGCTGATGCTTTATCTAGACAATTTCAATCCTCTGATTCTGTGTTGTTGGATTCTGAACCTATTTTACGTCCAGTCAGTTTTCTTGCTCAGTTGTCCGCTTTTCCTTTTCAAGCTCTACGGTCTGCTCAAGCTAAGATACCATCTTCCTACAAACTACCTCCAGGAATCCTGTATGTACCTCCTGAATTCTGTCTCAAGCTTCTACGTTGGGCTCATAATATTTTGGCCGGACATCCTGGGGTGAACAATACGTTATGGAAACTCAAACAACACGTTTGGTGGCCCTCCATGATCAAGGACATTAAGGATTATATTGCTGCTTGTAATTCCTGTGCCTCTAATAAACAGTCTTCTCATCTACCTTTTGGGCTATTACAACGTCTTCCTGTACCATACTACCCCTGGTCTCATATGTCCATGGACTTTATTACTGATCTTCCTAATTCTGCTGGAAACAAGACCATATGGGTAGTGGTTGACAGATTCTCCAAAGCTGCCCATTTTGTTCCTTTGCCTGTATTTCTTCCTTGCAAACTTCTCCCTTCAAGGCTTCCTATGGATTCGAACCTAGAACTTTTCCTATGTCTACTAGTATTTCTGGAGTTCCTGGAGCTGATTGTACGATGAAGACCCTTTGCAAACATTGGCAACGAATTTGAAAAATCCTTCTCCTCTCTTCTCAAAAGTTTAAAAGGTTTGCTGATCGCAAACGCTGTAAGGCTCCTTTATTCCGCACTGGAGACAAGGTTTGGATATCCACCAGATTCACTCATCTAAAGCAACCTTGTGCTAAGTTGGGTCCCAAATACATTGGACCGTTTAGGATTGTTTCCAAAGTCTGTTCTTCTGCTTACCGAGTGGCTTTACCCAAAACCTTGAAGATTCAGTATTTCACGTATCTCTTCTCAAACCGGTAGTCACAAAACCGATTTTCCATGAAATTCAAAGCCCCATCCACCTTTTCTTGTGGATGGTACTTCTGAATTTGAGATCAGTCAGATCCTTGACTCCAAATTGCGGGGTAACCGCTTGTACTATTTGCTTCTCATGTCCGTGCCTCTGCTTTGATCAAAAAATTTCACGTCCGGAATCCTTCTAAACCTGGTCGGATCCCCTGGAGGGGTCATTGAGGAGGGGGCATTGTCGCGATTGCTCATCTGATCGCACTCGCTCTGCTGTTTACTTTTTTCTTCTGTGCTACGTTACGTTGCCTAGCAACATCTTAGCTCACTGAAGCCGTCCCACTCTGCTGACGTCAGGGCGGCTTCTTATTCCGTTTGCCCATTTGTTTTACCTTCTGTGGCTGCTGTGAGTAAATGCTTTCTGAATTTCTTGTAAACAAACTTTTGCCTGTCTGACATTGTCTCTGCTTAATCCCTATCTGCCTGAATACTCGTTGCTGAACATTGCTTGCTTGATTACCCTGTTGGTTAACCCCTACTTGCCTTAATACACGTTGCTAGACATTGCTTGCTTGACTACGCTTTTGGTTAACCACTATCTGCCTGAATACACGTTGCTGGACATTGCTTGTTTGACTACTCTTTTGGTTAACTCCTACCTGCCTGAATACACATTGCTGGACATTGTTTGCTTGGCTACTCTTTTGTTTAACCCCTATCTGCCTGAATACACGTTGCTGGACATTGCTTGTTTGACTGCTCTTTGGTTAACCCCTACCTGCCTGAATACACGTTGCTGGACATTGCTTGACTACTCTTTTGGTTAACCCTACTTGCTTGAATACTCGTTGCCTAATCCTGCTATGCCTACTACCATCCGATACCAGTGAGTATTGAGTTATTACTTTCATTGAAGCTGTCAAAGGGTCAGGTCCTGGTTTATACTCAGAGTGCTAGCGTGTTTTTAAGTTCATCCTAGCATTTGGGTCTGATTCTGGACTTTTCCTAACCTGACAGGGTGATTTGAATCGGGCTGTCCATGCTCGGCAACCATCAAACCTAACTGAACTGGAGATGTTTTGCAAGGAGGAATGGTCCAAAATACCTTCATCCAGAATCCAGACACTCATTACAGGCTATAGGAAGCATCTAGAGGCTGTTATTTCTGCTAAAGGAGGCTCTACTAAATATTGATGCAATATTTCTGTTGGGGTGCCCAAATTTATGCACCTCATCTAATTTCCTCACATCGAATTTTGCTTTGATGCATATTGCACATTTTCTGTTAATCGAATAAACCTCATTTCACTACTGAAATATTACTGTTTCCTTCAGTTATTTGATAGATCAAAATGAAATTGCTGATCCAAACACCCAATTATTTATAAATGAAAATCATGGAAATTGTCAGGGGTGCCTAAACTTTTGCATACGACTGTACATACACATATACACACACACATAGACCATTTTAATTGTGAAGAAATGCACCCAGTGGCTATACACACACACACATATATATATATATATATATATATATATATATATATATATATATATATATATATATATATATATATATATATATATATATATATATAAAACCTTTCATATAAATAAACACAGTAACAGATATTTGCTATAATAGACTAGCTCCCACATTTGCTTATCTGGAGCTACTAGGTGGAAGTTTACCAGAGATTTTTATTTTTCCCTAAGGGGGAAACTACAGAGACATACACAGGGACAAACAAAGACCTATTAAGGAAGAGACAAGGACAGAAATGATGGATAAGAGTTAAATAAGGACAGACATGGATATACATATGAAACATAAGGACAACAAGGATATGGGGCAGGGTCTGAGAGACACAAGGGCAGGCATAGTGATATGGGCAGAAAACGAAATGCAGACATATCCAGGGACAGGGATGAAAAACACAAATATATGGGTATACAAGTCATACAGACACTATGCAATTATAAAAATGTATATGTATGTGCTGTGTGTTGAAGGAAAAATAACATGAGCAAGCTGTTCCAAATTAAAAGGTTATAATTGTACAATTAAACAGAATTACAACAAAATGACAACAAGTCATTTTACATAGTAATGCAAGTTTGGCAAGCCACCTCAGACAAGAACAGTCTCTCTTTTATAGCCCATGTGCTGTGTTTATGAACAGACCAATAATCTTCACATGTAAGCACCTTGTGGTCCTCTTCTTATCTTGTCCATACAGACTTTGGGTGTTGTTACTATAGCTGTAAAGATTTACTTTGCATGCACAGCAGAAAATAGCTGAACTGACAAGAAAAATGCTACTGTTTAAAAATATGACACTTGTCAGCCCATTATAACACATAAGAAAAATATATACAGAATTAAAATATTTTTCCCTAACATTTCTCAACCTTTTGATAATTTTATTATCACATGTATTTATATATTACCTTGTGTTTATTATCACGCCATTATTACTTTGTGTCTCTCACTTGACTAACTAACAACCTTCCTACCTGGAAATGACCCCTTAGACAGACTGTATATCACTGAGTATACAGATAAGCTGCATAGACAGTGGGATGCTGAGCCTCCATTCCAGATCTGCCTACATAGTTATCATTTCCTCTAAGCATTCACACATCTTTATTGGTAACACGCAAACACAAAATATGCAATCTCTATCTAAACAGATAACAACAGCAGCCAGAACTGCATCCCTTCACAGGCCTAGGTCCAAATCCTGTAGTAGGCCCAAAGCTGATGAGGTACAATTGTGGGACCCCCCTCGCAGAGATGAGATCTTCCACCTGTCTCCTAAAATGACTGGAGGGTCTGCAGGGGAGGCAGGTAGCTGAACTAGGTTATCAGTTGGTCATCTCTGTGGCTGTTGTATCATCACCCTAAACAATCAGTGTCTTCATCTATTTGCTGCAATGAGAAACACAAATCATTAACAATTGCCAACCAATTAGGCACATTAGAATTACTCCTATCACTACCACTATGGGTTTTAAAAGATTTGTAAGCATATTGTTAAACCAGGTTCCAATGGATCCCATCCAAGAGAATGGGTTCCATCCCTCCTTAGCTATATCTCTAGATCTCTGTTGTAACTATTTTACTTTATTCATGTGTGCTTCTATGGGGTCATGGGAATCCTCCACCCAGGTACAACATTCCGAACCAATAATCTTACATGTCCCCCCTTCAATGGCAAGTAGGTAATCAAGAGCCATCCTATTCTGCAGAGCCACTTTTCTAACTTGGGCTAACTCTTCATTAAGGACATGTATAGAACTTGTAGTCTCATTAATAATCCCATCCATAATACTAGCATATTTGTTAATTCTATTGGCTAGCTCAATTCCCCAACCTGTCCAGGCAGGGAACCACATCCAGGCTTTATCTGCAGATGAGAATAATTCTCGCTTATACCTTGTTTCCTCTAGGGATGTTTCAAACACTGAAATATTTGAGCGTATTCTGATGGCTGGTACAACTCTTCCTATGGTACAATTACCCCATGCTCCCATGGGAAGCCATGAGTAGGCTTTATTACCACAAATGTAATAGAGTCCTTGTTTCAGGACAATTGGAATAATCTTACCATGCTTTCCCAGCCATAGTTGAAACCATCTCATATTGTTATATAACGGAGTTTGACAGTTCGATTCATCATTGTCTGTCTGTTCAAGACAGGCACACCTAGGGGCACACAAAGCTTTTAACATTGGACAAAAACACAAACTGTTACAATCAGCAGTTACTGTATCACATGGTGCTTTGTTAGGTTCCATATTAAATGTTAAGGTAGCATTTCTACAATCTGTTTCCCCCACATATACCTTGGGCAAACTAAATAAGCAACCTTTCATGTTTGCTATGTAATTAACATACATTGGCCCTAGACACATTGTAGGTGTAGAAACTATACCAGCAAGTTCTAAGTATGTACCTTGATCTGAGATAGCATTATGAACAGAGTGATCTATATCTATTTGAACATCATAGCTGTAATCTGTCACATTTAAATCATTCATTGATATTGGTACACCTATTAAAGGGATTCCTTTATGATTGGCAGGAACATAAGAGCATATCCAACAGTCTGTGGCATTCAGTTGCTTGGCGGTTTGTTGGTGTAAAAGCCAGATGGAATTTGTCCGTTTGTCACCCTTCACTGGTGTATAGAGGTAAAAAACACAAAGCAATGGACAAAGAAAAAAACAGGACAGTATATGCATTTTGGAAGTTAGTTAACCCTCTTTGTCCCCAGTGGTCTCACCCTTTTGACACAGGTTTTTTATCACCGGCCTGGAAGTTCACTTTCTTACAGTGAGAGATGTGTATCCAGTTTGGTTTCCCTTCCACTTTGACTGAGGTGGGTGTTGTCAGTAACACCTGGTATGGGCCATCATCTAAGTGTCTCCTCACGTATCTTCTTATCACCACCCAGTCTCCAGGGTGCAGGCTGTGAGTTCCAGTTATTTGTTCTGGATCTGGTAATGAAGAGAAAACTTTTCCATGCAAATTAGTCAGTTGCTCATGCAGCTGAACAACATAATCAGTTAGAGAAGCATACTGCCCATGTAATTCTTGTGGAAAGAAAAGTCCTGTTAGTGGTGGCCTACCAAACAAAATTTCAAATGGCGCAAAGGCCATGCTTTCCCTTTGGGGTGTGTCTTACTGCAAAGAGGGCTAAAGGTAAGGCTTGTACCCAAGTAAGTTTTGCCTGCTCACAGATCTTAGCTATTTTATTTTTTTAAAACACCATTGGCTCTCTCTACTTTCCCAGATGATTGTGGGCGGTAAGGAGTATGGAGATGCTGGTTAATCTGCAACCTTTCATCATTTCTGCAAACACTTGCCCAGTAAAATGAGTCCCTCGATCAGATTCTACTGTTTCAGGTAAACCATATCTGCACACAATTTCGGTTATCAGTTTTTTTGCTGTTACACCTGCTGTTGCCTTGGCAACCGGCCAGGCCTCCACCCAAGAGGAAAACATGTCTACACACACCAAACCATACTCATACACACCACATTTGGGCAGCTGAATATAGTCTATTTGCAGTCTTTGGAATGGGTAGTCAGGTTTTACAAGGTGTTTCATCTCCACCGTTGTCAATTAACCTGGATTTTATCTCGCACAAATCATGCATTTCTTGCACCATTCAGTTACAAATTGTGAGAAACCTGGTGCAAACCAAAATTTATTAACACTTGCAATCATTCCCCCTTTGGAAACATGGGAAGGGAGATGAGATAAACTGGCTAAAACGGGATATAGCACTGTAGGTGCTCATAATCTACCATCCCCATGTTTCCAAACCTAATTTTCCAGCGTTTTTCCACTTGCTCTGAGTTAGGGAACCTGTTTGGTTTTGGAGGGTTTTCAAGACATCCATTGTCAAATTCTCTACAGTTTCAGAGGACTGTTGGAGTATCATGAGAGCTGCCTTCTTTGGCTGCTTCATCTACCCTATTATTACCCATAGTGATAGGATCTATTGCTCGCTGATGTGCCTGGCATTTCATAACAGCTACAGCTCTAGGTAGCTTCACCTTTTGTAGCAAATCCTGTATGAGGTCTGCATGTTTTACCGTTTTGCCACTAGAGGTAAGAAAACCTCTATGTGCCCACAGAAAGCCAAAATCATGGATGACTCCATAAGCATAACTGGAGTCTGTATATATGTTCACAGTCTTCCCTTCTGCCAATTCACATGCCTTAGTCAGGGCAAGCAACTCAGCACTTTGTGCTGAATGTATGCCTGGATCAAGGGGCTCAGAGTACAGAATAGAGGTGTCATCTGCTATGGCAAACCCAGCGGCAAAGCCTCCCTCTGGTCTCTGCAGTCTAGAGCCATCTACATAAAGAGTCATTTCAGCATTTAGGATGGGGTCATCCAGTACAGAACAGGGAGGAACATAGTATAACTCTATTTCCTGCTCACAGTCGTGTCCAGAGTGCGGTTCCCAATTTTCATCCTGAAGTGGCAAAAGGGTAGCTGGATTCAAAACATTGCACCTGAGAATGACAATGTTGGACGGTACCAGCAAGGAAATTTCCTATTTAGTTAGTCTGGCTGCAGAGAGGTGTCTGGTTGTCAGGCTGTGGAGCACTGCTTGTACAGCATGAGGAACCATATGAAACAACTGGTTCCCAAGGACAATGTCAGTTGTTTTTTCAACTAGCATTGCTGCTGCCGCAACTGATTTTACACATGCTGCTCCTGCTAGTATTACAGAATCTAGCTTAGCACTGAAGTACCCCACTGGTTTCTGTTTTCCCCCATACTTCTGGGTAAGCACTCCTGAAGCCTGTCCCTCCTGTTCATGACAGAACAGATAGAATGGCTTATTATAGTTTGGGAGTGCCAATGACGGGGCGCACAGTATAGCAGCTTTTAATTGGTCCACAGCCTGTGCTTCCTCTCCAGACAGCTCTATGTGTCCAGTCTGAGTGGTTAGAGCATATAGAGGAGCAGCAAGTTGAGACATATTAGGTATCTACTGTCTACAGTACCCAACTATTCCCAAAAAGGCTCTGATCTGTTTGGCATTCTGGGGGTATGGTGGCCTCTGTATCACAGAGACTCTATCTGTAGTGATATGTTTAGAGCCCCGTGATATACAGTGCCCCAGAAAAATGACTTTTTCCTGGCAGAACTGTAATTTACTAAGGGATACCTTGCATCCATCATTGTTCAAGTGGGAGAGCAGTGAAGCAGTCGCTCTGGCGCACAGCTCTTTCGAGGAGGCTGCCAGCAGAATATCATCGACATACTGAACAATTGTTGCCCCAACTAATGCCTGCCACCTATCTAGGACCTGTTTAATAACTTGACTAAATTCAGATGGCGAAGAGACCATCCCCATTGGCAATCTTGACCAAGCATACTGTTGTCCTTCAAAAGTGAAGACAAACAGGTGTTGGGAGTCAGTATGTACAGGAACACAAAAGAAAGTGTCAACCAAATCTATCACACTGAACCAGGAGGCGTCTGAAGGAATTTCTCCTAGAATAGTGTGAGGATTTGGGACAAGTGGGGCATCTTCCTGAATAATTTTATTCACTGTCCGTAAATCATGAACTAGGAGGAACTGACCTGGTTTCCCTGGCTTAGCCACGGGATACAGGGGTGTTTTTACTGGTGATTTTGTGGGAATCAGGATCCCCTGATTTACAAAGTTTTTAATTTGGTCCCTTATGCCATTTATTTGTTTCATACTGAGAGGGTATTGAGGGATCCTGGGTAATTTATCTCCGGGTCTGAGCGTGATCACCACTGGGTCAGCTTGTTTTATCAGGCCCACTGGACTACCTTTAGTAGCCCAAACATCCATGGGAACATCCCTCAGGTCAGGTGGAATATCCTGCTCCAGAGGGATGTATTCTGCCATCACGGGTACCAGACTCTCCAGAGTGTTGTGATCATCAGATCCCACTCGAGTAGTCACTATTGGTCCATCCTCTGTATATTGGATGTTTGTTTTCAACTTCATCAGTGCATCTCTTCCCAGCAAATCACAGGGAACAGTATCACTGAGAACAAAGGAGAGGGATGTGTTAACTTGACATATAGTTACAGGGGTTTCTACAGTTTCCTTTAGCATAATAGTTTTACCCGCTAGTCCTATAGCATCAATTTGTCCAAAAAATTTCAAATTTGGGGCTTCTGATCTTTTGAGAACACTGCAGGCTGCTCCAGTATCCACCAAACACTCCACAGAATGGTATGGCATGTCAGAGAGGGTTAGGCGAACAAAGGCATCACCCCCTCTGCTCTCACATATGATTGGTAGTACTGGAAACCCAGCCTGTCAATTGCTCTCTTGTCTTCCCTGTTTTGGAGCTTTGCAGTCTCTTGCAAAATGACCCGGTTTGTCACAGTTATAGCATTTGCCTTTTCTGGGTTCCCCCTTATTTGTCCCTTTAAACTGTTTCGATTGGGGTTTCCCAGGAGCACTCACTAGCATTACCCTTTGAGCTTTCTTTTCCTGTACTTCTTCTATGTTTCTTTGTATTGAGCTCGCTAAGCTCATTAGTGCTGGGACTGATTTATCTTGCCAATCAGAATGGGCGGAAACCAATTTATCATGGATTTCTTTATTCAGTCCGGACACCAATGTGGCAGTGAGCATTTTTCCCATACCTTGGTCTTCAAGGTTACCTCCCGCCTCCTCCACAGCTTTCCTAAACCTTTCAAAGTAGTCCTCTACTGGTTCTTTAGCCTTTTGTTGGATAGTTGTCACCCAAACCCAAGACTATGGAGGGAACACCTCCGTAATTTTATGCTTGAGCTGGTCAACATATTCCAATGCCCTCTGTGGGGTATTCTCTACCTCTGATGGGTTAAGTGGCAGAATAAGTTTAGTACATATGGCAGCGGTGTCTATTTGACCGGCCACAACCCTTATTTATTATCTGCAACAGATCTCTCCATGTGGGGTTGTAGCTGACAGTAATATTGTACAGCTCCGTGGCTTAGGGACAGATGAGATAAATTGTTCTCTGACGGGGTAAGCAGAGGCCCGAGGTGTAAAAAGTTCCCCAGTCATTCTGCCCACCTCCTCAGTTTCCACTTTAGGAGTAATTAGGAGTTCTCCCTCCACCCCACAAAATACTTTTCCTCCCCTTGGGGCATACAGTTCTTGCCATGATGTGGTATGAGGCACTAATGTTGGGGCAGTGACCTTAACTTGGGGTTCATCATATAAAGGGGGGTATAAAAGAGGAGATTGCAATCCTCTAGTGGGGGACACCCTGGTTAGGCTAGTAGTCTTTGGTCTGGCTGCTAGTTCTACTAAGGCCTCTGCATTGCCCACGGTATGCTCCACCAGAGAGACTGCAAGCTGCTCTATCTGTTCTGCCTCTTCCCTATCTGAGTCTGACTGCCTTCCCTCTCCTAACTGGTCTTTTCTCCCTGACTTGGTTTCTATGGTAAAAATACCTTGGGTCTGTTGCTGTCTCTTATAGGATTCTACAGTCCATCTACTCCAAGCTGCCTTCTCATTAGGCTCTATCAATTTTTTCTTAAAATTTTTATAGAGATTCTCCCAGTGGGATAATTCCCCCTTTGGGAATCCCAATATCCATTCCCTTAGTCAGCTTGCACCATTTAGGCAGATGCAGGCTAACCCACGTGCCATATTTTTTTATTCATTTCCTCCTGTGGGTTAGAAGGAAATTTTGGACGCCCATTTTTTAAGGATGACCTTGTGTCACCCTTGCCCATAATCTTTTTATGATGGAGGGGACTCTTACCCTTCTCTCTCGACTCTTAGCAGTACTGTGGCTGTGGCTGTCAGGGAAGGTCCCACACTAAAAATCCCACACTAAAAATCTCACACTAAAAATCCCTACTGGTAATCCCACCAAATTTTACACCCAACCCAAATAATAACCAGTAGGGAGACAAACCCAATAAGTATCTGGACTCCTATATCATTAAAGTCAATGTCAAACATGCTAGGGTGCTTATATCTATTGATATAAGCACCCTAGCATGTTTGACATTGACTTTAATGATATAGGAGTTTTATATCAGGAGAGACAAGTCTGCTACAGCTCAGGGATGCGCCCTTCAGTATAGGAGCGTGCAAGCTCAAACCAGTGTGTCCAAGGTTTTCAAAAACAAAGCCAAGAGGTGATCAAAAGATCAGAATTCGCCCTTGTTCTCTGGGGATAGCACTGTGCCCAATAGCAGCAGTGGACTGAAGCTGAACTTAATCAACGATGTCCAAAGGCCGAGCACAGGGGGTGCCCAGAGACTTTGTACTGACAGACCAAGGTAGACTAGTAAGAAATTCTGCACCAACCCACACTTAACCTTCTGTTGTCCCTTTGCTGTGCAGACAATGTTAGTAACAGTTTACTTGACAAACACAGAAAAGAGAAAACATTTGTGTCTGAGGACAGTAGGATCCTCTTACTTAACCCACTACTGCTCCCACTTGCTTTCTCCGCAGAGGGGCGTCTTGGAGCAGTACATTCACACGCCGTAAAGGACCTCTTACACTCACACATTCATAATAAAAGATGTTAAAACATAAAACATAAAAACAGCTGTCTTAGGTTCTTGGGAGTTTGTACTCACGACAGGACAGAGGGTTTAGGAATCAGAGGATAAGAGAGCAAATTGAGAAACAAAGGTTCTCACCTTTTTGGCGCCTGTGGTCTCCTGTCCTCAAGTTCCAGTCCTGGCTCCGTCCACAATCGCTTTCAAACTCCCGGGTTTCGGCACCAAATTGTTGAAGGAAAAATAACATGAGCCAGCTGTTCCAAATTAAAAGGTTATAATTGTACAATTAAACAGAATTACAACAAAATGACAACAAGTCATTTTACATAGTAATGCAAGTGTGGCAAGCCACCTCAGATAAGAACAGTCTCTCTTTTATAGCCCATGTGCTGTGTTTATGATCAGACCAAGAATCTTCACATGTAAGCACCTTGTGGTCCTCTTCTTATCTTGTCCATACAGACTTTGGGTGTTGTTACTATAGCTGAAAAGACTTACTTTGCATGCACAGCAGAAAATAGCTGAACTGACAAGAAAAATGCTACTGTTTAAAAATATGACACTTGTCAGCCCATTATAACACATAAGAAAAATATATACAGAATTAAAATATTTTTCCCTAACATGTGGAACACAAATGAGATGACATAGGAACATACAAACAGACACAGGTGAACAACTGTCCATATACCACTGGGAAAGTCCAAGGAACAAAAGGCAGCAGAGTTAACACTTTAGCTGCTGGAGGCTGCTGTTACCTTATACATTTTATGTATAGTCGGAAACACAGTACTCTCTGCTTGTTATATGACCCTCCATCTTATAGATAAACATTCTGAATACATAAAGAATTATAAGAGCTCAAGCCAGCTGCACAACAAATACATAAAAAGATGTCATCTTCTTCTTGGCGCCTACCACATAGCACTTCAGCAGAACAAATATATTCCCTGCCCTTTCCACTATTTTTTGCCATATTTAAGTAAACCTCCTTTAGACTACAGCCCATCTATATCACCTAAAACTGAACTACAACACCATTCACAAATACACAAAGAGAAAAAACTACACTTACCATACTTTCTCCTTCCCTGCTCCGTGCTGCTTTCCCTCCTAAACAGTGGGAGGTAGAGGGTGGAGCAGTTCTCAGACTTCCCCCGCAATTTTACTGCAGTACAAGGTTCCCCTTGCTGCTGACTGGATCTCAGCAACAAGTTCCCTGTATATTTGACCAATAGAAAATCTTTTACCTGGCTAATGCAAAGAGCTTCATTGTAGAATCATTAAACACACAATTTTTTCAGTAAAGTGTGTAGAGCAGGACTGGCAAAGTTTGGCCCAGGGGGCAATTAAAAGATTATGGTACAACTGTTCTGCCTCCTGTCAAGTTTCAGATTTAATATTTAAAAAAATAAAATGTGATCTAAAATATAGGAAATAATAACACTAGACTATTTCATTTATATATATATATATATATATATATATATATATATATATATATATATATATATATATATAAAATTATATATCTATACCTTAAAAACTCTACAGGCAAACTGGTAGAGCATTTTCTGCACTATATCTTGGCAGCATCTTTCAGTAGTGGACTTACTAATGTGGCTCCACAGAGCTTTATCCATTCAGATCTCCTTCCACAAGCTTCATTCTAGGGGACTTTCTTTACCTCATTGGTTTACCCTAGAAATCTGTGTAATACTTGAAGGGATATGAAACCCAATTTTTTTTCTTTCTTGATTCAGGCAGTGCATAGCATTTTAAACTTTCCACACTATTCATATAATCTAAATTATTTTGTTCTTTTTGTATCCCTTTTTGAAACGTATACCTAGATAGGCTCAGAAGCTTCTGATTGGTGGCTGCACACATATACTGCCTGTCATTGGCTTTCAGCTAGCTCCCTGTAGTGCATTGCTGCTCCTTCAACAAATGATACCAGGAGAATAAAGCAAATTAGATAATAGAAATAAATTACAAAGTTTTTTAAAATGGAAAAGTTTGCGTTTTCATGTCCTTTAAATGGTAACTAATGATAATAACCGAAGTTAACGGGACAGAACAAAATTTAAATGCACATTGATGAATTACATCTTTGAATATAAACATATTTGCAATATAGAAAAAAGGCGCTTAAGAGGTGACATGATTACTTTATATAAATATATTCAAGGCCCATATACAGAGATGGCAGAAGCTCTGTTTATTCCAAGAAAATTGTTTGTGACCAGAGGTCACAATTTAAGGATGGAGGAAAGGAGATTTAATCTCCTGCAACGGAAACGTTTTTTCACTGTAAGAGCAATAAAATTGTGGAACTCATTACCAAAGGAGGTAGTGAGTGCCAACACCCTAGATACATTTAAAAATTATTTGGATACATTTTATGTCTATAAACAAAATTCATGGATATGATTGCTAGTATTAAATGGCTCACCTTTTAGTGGGATTATTTAAGTTTAACTGGAGCTTTTTGTATATATTTTAGATTTGTGTAGGTTGAACTTGATGGACTTCGGTCTTTTTTCAACCTCATCTACTATGTTACAGTACATGTATTGGCAAAAATGCTTCTAGTAAAAGTTATTAATGTTTAAGTGTTAACATTTTTTTCTGTATGTGAAGCATAGCTATATACTCTCAGTACACCAGCATTTTAAATACTGC
Organism: Bombina bombina; assembly: GCF_027579735.1. NCBI lineage: Eukaryota > Metazoa > Chordata > Amphibia > Anura > Bombinatoridae > Bombina > Bombina bombina. The sequence continues at coordinate 362,390,549 of NC_069505.1, read as the reverse complement.
AGCTGCTCAGATAGTCAGTGGGGCTTGTATCATGTCAGCAATTAGCAAATTGAGTCATTACCGGATGATACAAGCACCGTAGGCACTCTCAGCAAGTGCTGTGTTTAAAATGCTGGTGCACAGTTCATACATAAATACGCATTTAAAAGAGCTACAGCTTTTATTAGAAGCATTTTTTTCTAATACAAGTATATTACAAAAATGTGCTGTCATATTAAAGGGACACTGAATCCAAATTGTTTCTTTCGTGATTCCGATAGAGCATGCAATTTTAAGCAACTTTCTAATTTACTCCTATTATCAATTTTTCTTTGTTCTATTTCTATCTTTATTTGAAAAAGAAGGAATTTTTGGTTTAGGATTCTGGACAGCACTTTTTTATTGGTGGATGAATTTATCCACCAATCAGCAAGGACAACCCAGGTTGTTCAACTAAAATGGGCCGGCATCTAAACTTATATTCTTGCATTTAAAATAAAGATACCAAGAGAATGAAGACAATTTGATAATAGGAGTAATATTAGATATTGCTTAAAAACATAATTTATGCTTACCTGATAAATTTATTTCTCTTGTAGTGTATCCAGTCCACGGATCATCCATTACTTGTGGGATATTCTCCTTCCCAACAGGAAGTTGCAAGAGGATCACCCACAGCAGAGCTGCTATATAGCTCCTCCCCTAACTGCCATATCCAGTCATTCGACCGAAACAAGCCGAGAAAGGAGAAACCATAGGGTGCAGTGGTGACTGAAGTTTAATTAAAATTTAGACCTGCCTTAAAAGGACAGGGCGGGCCGTGGACTGGATACACTACAAGAGAAATAAATTTATCAGGTAAGCATAAATTATGTTTTCTCTTGTTAAGTGTATCCAGTCCACGGATCATCCATTACTTGTGGGATACCAATACCAAAGCTTAAGTACACGGATGATGGGAGGGACAAGGCAGGAACTTAAACGGAAGGAACCACTGCCTGTAGAACCTTTCTCCCAAAAACAGCCTCCGAAGAAGCAAAAGTATCAAATTTGTAAAATTTTGAAAAGGTATGAAGCGAAGACCAAGTCGCAGCCTTGCAAATCTGTTCAACAGAGGCCTCATTTTTAAAGGCCCAGGTGGAAGCCACAGCTCTAGTAGAATGAGCTGTAATTCTTTCAGGGGGCTGCTGTCCAGCAGTCTCATATGCTAAACGGATTATACTCCGAAGCCAAAAAGAAAGAGAGGTTGCCGAGGCCTTTTGACCTCTCCTCTGTCCAGAGTAAATAACAAACAGGTGAGATGTTTGGCGAAAATCTTTAGTAGCCTGCAAGTAAAACTTCAATGCACGGACTACGTCTAGATTATGCAAAAGACGTTCCTTCTTTGAAGAAGGATTAGGGCATAATGATGGAACAACAATCTCTTGATTGAAACCACCTTAGGTAAAAACCCAGGTTTTGTACGCAGAACTACTTTATCTGAATGAAAGATCAGATAAGGAGAATCACAATGTAAGGCAAATTACTCCGAGACTCTTCGAGCCGAGGAAATAGCCATCAGAAAAAGAACTTTCCATGATAGAAGTTTGATATCAATAGAATGAAGGGGTTCAAACGGAACCCCTTGAAGAACTTTAAGAACCAAGTTTAATCTCCATGGGGGAGCAACAGGTTTAAACACAGGCTTAATTCTAACTGAAGCCTGACAAAATGCCTGAACGTCTGGAACTTCTGCCAGACGCTTGTGTAAAAGAATAGACAGAGCAGAAATCTGTCCCTTTAAAGAACTAGCTGATAGTCCTTTGTCCAAACCCTCTTGGAGGAAGGACAATATCCTAGGAATCCTAACCCTACTCCATGAGTAATTCTTGGATTCACACCAATGAAGATATTTACGCCAAATCTTGTGGTACATTTTGCTGGTGACAGGCTTTCGTGCCTGTATTAAGGTATCAATTACTGACTCGGAGAAGCCACGCTTTGATAGGATCAAGCGTTCAATATCCATGCAGTCAGTCTCAGAGAAAGTAGATTCGGATGATTGAAAGGACCTTGTATTAGAAGGTCTTGTCTCAGAGGCAGAGTCCCTGGTGGAAAGGATGACATGTCCACTAGGTCTGCATACCAGGTCCTGCGTGGCCATGCAGGCGCTATCAATATCACTGATGCTCACTCCTGTTTGATTTTGGCAATCAGACGAGGGAGCAGAGGAAACGGTGGAAACACATAGGCCAGGTTGAAGAACCAAGGCGCTGCTAGAGCATCTATCAGTGCCGCTTCTGGGTCCCTGGACCTGGATCCGTAACAAGGAAGCTTGGCGTTCTGGCGAGACGCCATGAGATCCAGTTCTGATTTGCCCCAACGGAGAACCAATTGAGCAAACACCTCTGGATGGAGTTCCCACTTCCCCGGATGAAAAGTCTGACGACTTAGAAAATCCGCCTCCCAGTTCTCTACCCATGGGATATGAATCGCTGATAGGTGGCAAGAGTGAGTCTCTGTCCAGCGAATTATCTTGGAGACTTCTGACATCGCTAGGGAACTCCTGGTCCCCCCTTGATGGATGATGTAAGCCACAGTCGTGATGTTGTCCGACTGAAATCTGATGAACCTCAGTGTTGCTAACTGAGGCCAAGCTAGAAGAGCATTGAATATTGCTCTTAACTCCAGAATATTTATTGGGAGGAGTTTCTCCTCCTGAGTCCATGAACCCTGAGCCTTCAGGGAGTTCCAGACTGCACCCCAACCTAGAAGGCTGGCGTCTGTTGTTACAATGGTCCAATATGGCCTGCGAAAGGTCATACCTTTGGACAGATGGACCCGAGATAACCACCAGAGAAGAGTATCTCTGGTTTCCTGATACAGATTTAGTAGAGGGGACAAATCTGTGTAATCCCCATTCCACTGACTGAGCATGCATAATTGCAGCGGTCTGAGATGCAGGCGCGCAAATGGCACTATGTCCATCGCCGCTACCATTAAGCCGATTACTTCCATGCACTGAGCCACCCTGGGGCGCGGAATGGAGTGAAGAACACGGCAAGCATTTAGAAGTTTTGATAACCTGGACTCTGTCAGGTAAATTTTCATTTCTATAGAATCTATCAGAGTCCCTAGGAAGGAAACCATTGTGAGAGGAGATAGAGAACTCTTTTCTTCGTTCACTTTCCACCCATGCGACCTCAGAAATGCCAGAACTATCTCTGTATGAGACTTGGCAATTTGAAAGCTTGACGCCTGTATCAGGATGTCGTCTAGGTAAGGAGCCACCGCTATGCCTTGCGGTCTTAGAACCGCCAGAAGTGAGCCCAGAACCTTTGTAAAAATTCTTGGGGCTGTAGCCAACCCGAATGGAAGAGCTACAAACTGGTAATGCCTGTCTAGAAAGGCAAACCTCAGGAACCGATGATGATTCTTGTGGATCGGAATGTGAAGGAAGGCATCCTTTAAGTCCACTGTGGTCATGTACTGACCCTCTTGGATCATGGGTAAAATGGTTTGAATAGTTTCCATCTTGAATGATGGAAGTCTGAGGAATTTGTTTAGGATCTTTAGATCCAAAATTGGTCTGAAGGTTCCCTCTTTTTTGGGAACCACAAACAGATTTGAATAAAACCCCTGTCCTTGTTCCGTCCGCGGAACTGGATGGATCACTCCCATTACAAGGAGGTCTTGCACGCAGCTTAGGAATGCCTCTTTCTTTATCTGGTTTGCAGATAATCTTGAAAGGTGAAATCTCCCTTGTGGGGGAGAAGCTTTGAAGTCCAGAAGATATCCCTGAGATATGATCTCCAACGCCCAGGGATCCTGAACATCTCTTGCCCACGCCTGGGCGAAGAGAGAGAGTCTGCCCCCTACTAGATCCGTTGTTGGATAGGGGGCCGCTCCTTCATGCTGTCTTGGAGGCAGCAGCAGGCTTTCGGCCTGCTTGCCCTTGTTCCAGGACTGGGTAGGTTTCCAGGCCTGCTTAGATTGAGGAAAAGTTCCCTCTTGTTTTGAAGTAGAGGGAGCTGATCCTGCACCTGCCTTGAAATTTCGAAAGGCACGAAAATTAGACTGTTTGGCCCTTGATTTGGCCCTGTCCTGAGGAAGGGTATGACCCTTACCTCCAGTAATGTCAGCAATAATTTCTTTCAAACCAGGCCCGAATAAGGTCTGCCCCTTGAAAGGAATGTTAAGTAATTTAGACTTTGAAGTCACATCAGCTGACCAGGAATTAAGCCATAGCGCCCTACGCGCCTGGATGGCGAATCTGGAATTCTTAGCCGTTAGTTTAGTCAAATGAACAATGGCATCAGAAACAAATGAGTTAGCTAGCTTAAGTGTTCTAAGCTTGTCAATAATTTCAGTCAATGGAGCTGTATGGATGGCCTCTTCCAGGGCCTCAAACCAGAATGCCGCCGCAGCAGTGACAGGCGCAATGCATGCAAGGGGCTGTAAAATAAAAACCTTGTTGAATAAACATTTTCTTAAGGTAACCCTCTAATTTTTTTATCCATTGGATCTGAAAAAGCACAACTGTCCTCAACCGGGATAGTGGTACGCTTTGCTAAAGTAGAAACTGCTCCCTCCACCTTAGGGACTGTCTGCCATAAGTACTGTGTAGTGGCATCTATTGGAAACATTTTTCTAAATATAGGAGGTGGGGAAAAGGGCACACCGGGTCTATCCCACTCCTTACTAATAATTTCTGTAAGCCTTTTAGGTATTGGAAAAACATCAGTACTCACCGGCACTGCATAGTATTTATCCAGCCTACACAATTTCTCTGGCACTGCAATTGTGTCACAGTCATTCAGAGCAGCTAATACCTCCCCAAGTAACACACGGAGGTTCTCAAGCTTAAATTTAAAATTAGAAATCTCTGAATCAGGTCTCCCCGATTCAGAGACGTCACCCACAGACTGAAGCTCTCCGTCCTCAGGTTCTGCATATTGTGACGCAGTATCAGACATGGCTCTTACAGCATCTACGCGCTCTGTATCTCGTCTAACCCCAGAGCTATCGCGCTTGCCTCTCAATTCAGGCAATCTGGCTAATACCTGTGACAGGGTATTATTCATGATTGCAGCCATGTCCTGCAAAGTAATCGCTATGGGCATCCCTGATGTACTTGGCGCCATATTAGCGTGCGTCCCTCGAGCGGGAGGCGAAGGGTCCGACACGTGGGGAGAGTTAGTCGGCATAACTTCCCCCTCGACAGACCCCTCTGGTGACAATTCTTTTATAGATAAAGATTGATTTTTACTGTTTAAGGTGAAATCAATACATTTAGTACACATTCTCCTATGGGGCTCCACAATGGCTTTTAAACATAATGAACAAGTAGTTTCCTCTGTGTCAGACATGTTTGTACAGACTAGCAATGAGACTAGCAAGCTTGGAAAACACTTTAAACAAAGTTAACAAGCAATATAAAAAACGTTACTGTGCCTTTAAGAGAAACAAATTTTGGCAAAATTTGAAATAACAGTGAAAAAAGGCAGTTACACTAACAAATTTTTTACAGTGTATGTAACAAGTTAGCAGAGCATTGCACCCACTTGCAAATGAATGATTAACCCCTTAATACAAAAAACAGATTAACAAAATGAAAAATATGTTTTTTAAACAGTCATAACAACTGCCACAGCTCCTACTTTTGAAGCCTTTTGAGCCCTTCAGAGATGTCCTATAGCATGCAGGGGACTGCTGAGGGAAGCTGAATGTCACAGTTTGTAATTTTAAGTGCACCAACTGTAACTTTTATACTATAACAGTGGAAAGCCTCTGTTTCTAGGCAAAAATAAAGCCAGCCATGTGGAAAAAACTAGGCCCCAATAAGTTTTATCACCAAAGCATATATAAAAACGATTAAACATGCCAGCAAACGTTTTATATTACACTTTTATAAGAGTATGTATCTCTGTTAATAAGCCTGATACCAGTCGCTATTAAATCACTGCATTTAGGCTTAACTTACATTAATCCGGTATCAGCAGCATTTTTCTAGCAAGTTCCATCCCTAGAAATATGTTTACTGCACATACCTTATTGCAGGAAAACCTGCACGCCATTCCCTCTGTGAAGTTACCTCACTCCTCAGAATATGTGAGAACAGCAATGGATCTTAGTTACTTCTGCTAAGATCATATAAATCACAGGCAGATTCTTCTTCTAATGCTGCCTTTGATAAAACAGTACACTCCGGTACCATTTAAAAATAACAAACTTTTGATTGAAGTTAAGAAACTAACTATAATACACCACTCTCCTCTTACTACGTCCATCTTTGTTGAGACTTGCAAGAGAATGACTGGATATGGCAGTTAGGGGAGGAGCTATATAGCAGCTCTGCTGTGGGTGATCCTCTTGCAACTTCCTGTTGGGAAGGAGAATATCCCACAAGTAATGGATGATCCGTGGACTGGATACACTTAACAAGAGAAATCTCATGCTCTATCTGAATCACGAAAGAAACAATTTGGGTCCAGTATCCCTTCAAATGCTTCTCATTTGCAGGCCACTTTATGCCAGCTTTGTGTCTATTAAAACCTGGAGTGACATAAATAGTCTCTGTGAAATGGGCCCATCATGTCAGCTAAATGCCCAAATTATAGCTCAGATCAAAGGCATAGCCCCTAAATATTCCTCATACTAGATATATGCCCAGTTTATATGTGAGATCGTGTTCTCAACCGCGGTCCTTAAGTACCCACAGGCCAAGTTTTTATTATAGCTAAACAAGAGCACAGGGGAAATAATCAGCGGATCAGTAACCATGGTTACTAACCTGCTCTTACCCATCAGCTGATTATTTAACCTGTGTTAGGGGAACTTGAGTACATGACCCCTTTAGCCTATAATAAAGGTCCCAGCATCCCCTTACTCTATGCAATCAGTGTTTTACCCTCAGAGATTGTAAGTCTCTTGTTGATACTACCTATCACACTTGTAGTTAATTGCTAAACTGTGTGCTAAAGCCTGGATGTGTCCAAACTGCATCAATGCCAGGAGATTTTAATCTTGTTGATACCATTGCATTGGAAAGTAATTTTACCTAATTGATGCAAATAAAACAGACTTGTAACAGTCAAATAGTAAACCCTTAAAGAGACCCTGAACCCAAATGTTTTCTTTCGTGATTCAGATAGAGGATGCCATTTTAAGCAACTTTCTAATTTACTCCTATTATCAATTTTTCTTCATTCTCTTGGTATCTTTATATTAAAAGCAAGAATGTAAGTTTAGATGCCTGCCCATTTTTGGTGAACAACCTGGGTTGTTCTTGCTGATTGGTGGATTAATTCACCCACCAATAAACAAGTGCTGTCTAGCTTAGATGTTTTCATTTTCAAATAAAGATAGCAAGAGAACCAAGAAAAAATGATAATAGGAGTAAATTAGAAAGTTGCTTAAAAACATAATTTATGCTTACCTGATAAATTTATTTCTCTTGTGGTGTATCCAGTCCACGGATCATCCATTACTTGTGGGATATTCTCATTCCCAACAGGAAGTTGCAAGAGGACACCCACAGCAGAGCTGTCTATATAGCTCCTCCCCTCACTACCATATCCAGTCATTCGACCGAAAACAAGCAGAGAAAGGAGAAACCATAGGGTGCAGTGGTGACTGTAGTTTAAAATTAAAAAATACCTGCCTTAAAATGACAGGGCGGGCCGTGGACTGGATACACCACAAGAGAAATAAATTTATCAGGTAAGCATAAATTATGTTTTCTCTTGTAAGGTGTATCCAGTCCACGGATCATCCATTACTTTTGGGATACCAATACCAAAGCTAAAGTACACGGATAAAGGGAGGGACAAGGCAGGTACTTAAACGGAAGGTACCACTGCCTGTAAAACCTCTCTCCCAAAAATAGCCTCCGAAGAAGCAAAAGTATCAAATTTGTAGAATTTTGAAAAGTATGAAGCGAAGACCAAGTCGCCGCTTTGCAAATCTGTTCAACAGAAGCCTAATTTTTAAAGGCCCATGTGGAAGCCACAGCTCTAGTAGAATGAGATTTAATCCTTTCTGGAGGCTGCTGGCCAGCAGTCTCATAGGCTAAGCGGATTATGCTTCTTAGCCAAAAAGAAAGAGAGGTTGCCGAAGCCTTTTGACCTCTCCTCTGTCCAGAGTAGACAACAAACAAAGCAGATGTTTGACGAAAATCTTTAGTAGCTTGTAAGTAAAACTTTAAAGCACAAACCACGTCCAGATTGTGTAATAGACGCTCCTTCTTTGAAGAAGGATTAGGACACAAAGACGGAACAACAATCTCTTGATTGATATTCTTATTAGATACCACCTTAGGTAAAAACCCAGGTTTGGTACGCAGAACTACCTTATCTGCATGGAAGATCAGATAAGGAGAATCACATTGTAAGGCAGATAACTCGGAAACTCTACGAGCCGAGGAAATAGCTACCAAAAAAAGAACTTTCCAAGATAAAAGATTGATATCTATGGAATGAAGAGGTTCAAACGGAACCCCTTGAAGAACTTTAAGAACCAAATTTAAGCTCCAAGGTGGAGCAACAGGTTTAAACACAGGCTTGATTCTAACTAAAGCCTGACAAAATGCCTGAACGTCTGGGACATCCGCCAGACGCTTGTGCAAAAGAATAGATAGCGCAGAAATCTGTCCCTTTAAGGAACTAGCTGACAATCCTTTCTCCAATCCTTCTTGGAGAAAAGATAATATCCTGGGAATCCTGACCTTACTCCATGAGTAGCCCTTAGATTCACACCAATAAAGATATTTACGCCATATTTTATGATAGATTTTCCTGGTGACAGGCTTCCGTGCCTGAATCAAGGTATCAATGACTGTAAGGATTCCAGGCCACCTTTTCCTTCTCTCCCTTACCTGCACTCCCTACCTGCTTTTAAGTCGTCACCTGACTGCAAACAGGTGCTTAGTAAATAGACTTGCAGCAGCTAACAGCATCACAGCAACTTTGCTCCTGTGAATCAGAATTAAGCCTAAATCTTTGGATTACAAAATCTACTTGCAAAGATTCAACTTATATCATCTTTTCCAGTATTGGGTTACTAACTTGGGATTGCTTTGTTTCTATAAAGGAGTTTCTGTTTCTTGTCTACATTCTCAAGTGCCGCTCTACTCTGAGATATCCTAATCCTGTTTAAAACATCTTGGATATTAAGCCTTTCCTTCAGTGACTTTCTATGGCAGATTGAAGCTACTGGCTTATATAACTCCCTTTGCACCTAACTTCAAGCAACTTAATATACTGAGCCACATACTCAAACAGCGTAAACCGCTGTCACTCAAATTCACTGACTGCATTACGTCATCGTTTGTCCGGAGCTACAGACTACAAGCCGCTGTCACTCAAAGGTCTGTTCCGCCCACTCCTCCTCTCAGCTCCGCTGTGTAGCGGCTACGGTTTTTCACCTGTCAGTAACAGAGTCGGCTCTGCTCAGAACACGCTTGTAAGTGTAAAGACTCCAGCTGCTCACAACTAGTGACGATTCTCTATGTAACAGGTTTCTAATTTGTACCAACTCCTGAAGTGCCATTGTCACTCTGGCTTATGCGCTCTTAAGTAATTAAGTCTGCAGCTCCTACTAGCTTATTCCTCTTACCACCACTATTGGAAATACTCAAAGCATTACCTGTTGTTTCTTCTGACAAGTGTCAGTAGTAAACATAACATAATACTGAAAGTAAGCATTGATACTTCCTCCCGGTATCCTTTGTTGAAAGACATACTTTCTACTTTCTTATTTAAAAATAACATTAACTTATTTTCACTTAATATCGACCAGTCTATGCTGATTAATAGCCTGAAGTATATTGGTGATACAACACTTTATGTGTTCAAGTCTGCAGTTGTGATCTTTTGCTTTACCTTTTAAGGGGTTCACCTCTGAAAGCTTACAGAATTACTAAGCCACTATGGATCCAGCAGACTTGCCAAATTTTGTCTACAATTTGTCCCACAGGGTGGATGAACTCACTCAGGGGATGAGAGATTTAAAGGCAGAAAATGACACTCTAAAGAAAGCATTTCAAGATATGACAGCCTCCAAAGCTCATACATCAGAATCTTCAATTGAACCTTTTATCTCCTCTCCAGAACCTTTTAATGGAGATAGAGCCTTATACCGGCAATATAGAAATGCTTGCCTTTTGACTTTTACTCTAAAACCTACGACTTATCCAAATGATAGAGTGAAGGTCTTAACCATGATTTCTTATCTTCGTGGGGAACCCCGTATTTGGGCTGATACCCTCTTTGAGACCAACAGTACAATCCTCTCATCTCTAGATTCTTTTCTGGCTGTATTGGATGAACTTTACTCTGATTCAAACGTACAATTAACAGCTGAAACAAAATTAAGGAAACTGAAACAAGGCAACCGGCCAGTGGAATGTTATATAACTGACTTCAAACAATATGCAACTGATAGTCAATGGAACACCGTTGCATTAAAAAATCAATTCCGCCTTGGCCTCGCGGAACAAGTAAAAGATGAACTGGCTCGCACTGAGCTCCCAGAAACCTTAGAAGGCCTTATCAGACTTTCCATGCAGCTTGACCGACGTCTCAGAGAAAGAAAATCTGAACGCCAATTTGCTGAATCTGCTCCTAGAAGACCACCCGTCTCGTACCCTACTCCTTCTCAATCCAGTTCAAGTAAGGCAGAACCTATGGATATTGCTGTCTTCAGAGGGCCACTTACTTCTGAGGAAAGATTCCGGAGAAAGTCTCGTGGGTTGTGTATGTACTGTGGTTCTGCTTCCCACTCATTTCGTGACTGTACTTCACTACGTAAGAACAAAACCAGTAAGTCACTTTCTTGCTTGACCTCATTGATTGTTCGTGATTCTCCAGTTCACTGTCTTTTACCTCTCTCTTTGCAGTGGGACAACAGGCATATGAAGATAGAGGCAATAATTGACACCGGAGCACAAGAAAATTATATTGATGCATCCATTGTGTTAAAAAATAAAATACCTCTCTGCAAAAAATTGTCTTCTGTCTCTATTAAAGTTGTTGATGGCTCTGAAATTTCTTCTGGTCCCATCACGCACCACACCATTCCTATTCTAGTGACTACGATTGGCTTACATCAAGAAAATGTTACTTTTGACGTTATCACATCACCCCTCTTTCCTATTGTGTTAGGAATACGTTGGCTTCAGTTACATGAACCTGATATCACCTGGAGTTCTTTACAAGTACAATTTAATTCACCTTATTGTAAGCAGACCTGTTTCCAACATCGTTCGTTACTTCATTTATCTGAAACTCCACAAATACCTGAATTCTACTTGAAGTACACCGATGTCTTTAGTAAGAAAGAAGCGGAGACTCTTCCCCCACATCGCCCTTACGACTGCCCTATTGATTTAAAACCTGGCACCTCACCACCATTTGGTCATCTCTATCCGTTATCACAACCAGAACTGGATCACCTTAAAAGCTATCTGGATGATAATTTAAAGAAAGGCTTCATTCGTCCCTCTGTGTCTTCTGCTGCCTCTAGTTTCTTTTTTGTAAGGAATAAGGATCAATCTCTACGCCCCATCATCGACTTCAGAGAATTAAACAAAATAACCGTTAAGAATCGATATCCCTTACCACTCATCCCGGAATTGATTGAGAGGTTACAACATGCTAAACTTTTCACAAAACTCGACCTTAGAGGGGCTTACAATCTTGTCAGAATCAGGGAAGGCGATGAGTGGTTAACGGCTTTCCGTACTCGGTACGGTTTATATGAATATCTGGTTATGCCTTTCGGTCTTACGAACGCCCCTGCAACTTTCCAGTACTTTGTGAATGATATTTTCCACGATCTACTTGATGTCTGTGTCATAGTATACCTGGATGACATCCTCATCTATTCCAACAACCTAGATGAGCATATAAAACATGTAAGCTGGGTTCTTTCCCGTCTCCAGGTGCACCGCCTTTATGCTAAGTTGGAAAAATGTCTCTTTCATACTACTGAGATTGACTTCCTCGGATATACTATTGGACCTAAGGGTATACAAATGCAGGAAAATAAAGTTGACTCAGTCAGATCCTGGCCACAACCTACCAACAGGAAGGAATTACAACGTTTTCTTGGTTTTAGTAATTATTATAGGAAGTTCATCAGAAACTTCTCACATAAAGTTAAACCACTTACCTCACTCACTAGTGTTTCAGTTCCTTTCATTTGGAATCATGCTGCCACACAGGCCTTTCAATCACTCAAAGAGTCCTTTACTTCTGCTCCTATTCTACGCTTTCCAGACACCTCCTTACAATTTACTTTAGAAGTCGATTCATCAGACTATGCTATCGGTGCAGTTTTATCTCAACGGAAAGATCTGAAACAACATCTTCACCCTGTAGCATTTTACTCTAAGTTACTTTCCCCAGCAGAAATAAACTACTCTATCGGAGACAAAGAATTACTGGCCATCAAGAGAGCTTTCGAGAATTGGAGACATCTCTTAGAGGGCACATCTCTTCCTATTCTGATCTACACCGATCACCGCAACCTCGAATTTCTACAAAGAAATAAAACCCTTTCTGGTAGACAAGTTTGTTGGAGCTTATACTTCAGCAGATTCAATTTTCAGATTATCTATAGACCGGGTGCTAGGAATGGTAAAGCTGATGCCCTCTCCCGAAGAGATCCAAGACCAGTAAATACACAAGAACCTACTTCGATTATTCCAGCTAATAGATTTCTAGGTCTTATGTCAAGTTTTGTTTCTCAAATACAACTTTCCTTGCCCTCTGACACTGAGATACCATACAATCAGGTTACCCTTCAAAACGATCTGTACTTCCATGGCAAGAAAATATATGTACCAAAAGTCCTGAGAAATGATGCTATCCGTCAACACCATAATCCTCCTCTATTGGGACATCCTGGTATCTATAAAACCAAAAGATTACTGGACAGATCTTACTGGTGGCCGGATATGATCTCCACAATAAAAGCATACATTCAAGACTGTACCATCTGTATAACATCCAAAAAGGATAGAAACAAACCTTATGGTGATCTAATACCTACACCTATACCTGACAGACCCTGGCTGCACATAGGCATGGACTTCTTAGTCGAATTACCTTTGAGCACTGGTTTTAACAACATTCTTGTCATCACTGACATTCTAACTAAGATGGCCATATTCATTCCCTATCATAAACTGCCTACATCCTACGAAACAGCTCAACTTTTCCTAAATTCAGTTGTCAGATTCCATGGACTTCCAACTGTCATAACAACAGACAGAGGTACCCAATTCACATCGAAGTTTTGGAAACATCTTACCCGACATTTACAAATCGATCATCGTCTGACTACAGCTTTTCACCCACAAACCAACGGACAGACCGAGAGGCTGAATCAATGGCTCGAACAGTATCTGCGCTGTTACTGCTCCTATCAGCAAACTGATTGGGCTCGCTATCTCTACATGGCTGAATTTGCTTATAACAACTCTACCAATAGTTCCACTAAATTATCACCTTTCTTTGCTAACTATGCCTTTCACCCCAACTTCAGTTTAGAGCAGAATCAACCTGTAAACTCCCCTATCGTGGATAACCTTCTTCAAACCATCGCGGAAAATTTCCATTTTCTAAAACTAAATATTCTGAATGCACAATCCTCACAAAAGAAGTATTATGATCTTCACAGAAGACCTGCTCCCGCCTATGCAGTTGGTGATAGGGTTTGGCTGTCTACGAAAAATATCAAGATACCTGTTCCTTGTAAGAAACTTTCTGGATTGTTTATTGGTCCATTCCTCATTACCCGTATTGTGAACCGTAATGCTGTCACCCTGGACCTCCCTTCCTCTATACCTGTTCACCCAACATTCCATGTCTCTTTGTTGAAACCAGCCAATGATTCAACCCCTATCTCCAGCGTTTTACCTCCATCTACGTCACCTTTACTCTCGGATTCCTTCGAGGTCCAAGACCTTTTTGATTCTAGGATTTGCAAAGGAGAATTACAATACCTGGTTAGGTGGAAGGGATACTCTCCGGATGACACCTGGGAGCCGTATACACATATAGACGCTCCACGTCTGGTCTCTAGGTTTCACAGGCGCTACCCTCACCGTCCTAAGCATCAAGCCGAGGGTCGGCTTTCTTGATGGGGGGCATACTGTAAGGATTCCAGGCCACCTTTTCCTTCTCTCCCTTACCTGCACTCCCTACCTGCTTTTAAGTCGTCACCTGACTGCAAACAGGTGCTTAGTAAATAGACTTGCAGCAGCTAACAGCATCACAGCAACTTTGCTCCTGTGAATCAGAATTAAGCCTAAATCTTTGGATTACAAAATCTACTTGCAAAGATTCAACTTATATCATCTTTTCCAGTATTGGGTTACTAACTTGGGATTGCTTTGTTTCTATAAAGGAGTTTCTGTTTCTTGTCTACATTCTCAAGTGCCGCTCTACTCTGAGATATCCTAATCCTGTTTAAAACATCTTGGATATTAAGCCTTTCCTTCAGTGACTTTCTATGGCAGATTAAAGCTACTGGCTTATATAACTCCCTTTGCACCTAACTTCAAGCAACTTAATATACTGAGCCGCATACTCAAACAGCGTAAACCGCTGTCACTCAAATTCACTGACTGCATTACGTCATCGTTTGTCCGGAGCTACAGACTACAAGCCGCTGTCACTCAAAGGTCTGTTCCGCCCACTCCTCCTCTCAGCTCCGCTGTGTAGCGGCTACGGTTTTTCACCTGTCAGTAACAGAGTCGGCTCTGCTCAGAACACGCTTGTAAGTGTAAAGACTCCAGCTGCTCACAACTAGTGACGATTCTCTATGTAACAGGTTTCTAATTTGTACCAACTCCTGAAGTGCCATTGTCACTCTGGCTTATGCGCTCTTAAGTAATTAAGTCTGCAGCTCCTACTAGCTTATTCCTCTTACCACCACTATTGGAAATACTCAAAGCATTACCTGTTGTTTCTTCTGACAAGTGTCAGTAGTAAACATAACATAATACTGAAATTAAGCATTGATACTTCCTCCCGGTATCCTTTGTTGAAAGACATACTTTCTACTTTCTTATTTAAAAATAACATTAACTTATTTTCACTTAATATCGACCAGTCTATGCTGATTAATAGCCTGAAGCATATTGGTGATACAACACTTTATGTGTTCAAGTCTGCAGTTGTGATCTTTTGCTTTACCTTTTAAGGGGTTCACCTCTGAAAGCTTACAATGACTGACTCGGAGAAACCACGCTTTGATAAAATCAAGCGTTCAATCTCCAGGCAGTCAGCCTCGGAGAAATTAGATTTGGATGGTTGAAAGGACCTTGAAGTAGAAGGTCCTGTCTCAGCGGCAGAGTCCATGGTGGAAAGAATGACATGTCCACTAGATCTGCATACCAAGTCCTGCGTGGCAACGCAGGCGCTATCAAGATCACCGATGCTCTCTCCTGCTTGACTTTGGCAATCAGACGAGGGAGCAGAGGAAACGGTGGAAACACATAAGCCAGGATGAAGGACCAAGGCGCTGCTAGAGCATCTATCAGTGTTGCCTTGGGGTCCCTGGACCTGTATCCGTAACAAGGAAGCTTGGCGTTCTGGCGAGACGCCATGAGATCCAGTTCTGGTTCACCCCAACGAAGAACCAATTTTGCAAACACCTCCGGATGGAGTTCCCACTCCCCCGGATGAAAAGTCTGACGACTTAGAAAATCCGCCTCCCAGTTCTCTACACCTGGGATATGGATAGCTGATAGGTGGCAAGAGTGAATCTCTGCCCAGCGAATTATCTTTGAGACTTCTAACATCGCTAGGGAACTCCTTGTTCCCCCTTGATGGTTGATGTAAGCCACAGTTGTGATGTTGTCCGACTGAAATCTGATGAACCTCATTGTCGCTAGATGAGGCCAAGCCTGAAGAGCATTGAATATTGCTCTTAGTTCCAGAATGTTTATTGGAAGGAGTGACTCATCCTGAGTCCACGATCCCTGAGCCTTCAGGGAGTTCCAGACTGCACCCCAACCTAGAAGGCTTGCATCTGTCGTTACAATTGTCCAATCTGGCCTGCGAAAGGTCATACCTTTGGACAGATGGGCCCGAGATAGCCACCAGAGAAGAGAATCCCTGGTCTCTTGGTCCAGATTCAGTAAAGGGGACAAATCTGTGTAATCCCCATTCCACTGACTGAGCATGCATAGTTGCAGCGGTCTAAGATGTAGGCGTGCAAACGGCACTATGTCCATTGCCGCTACCATTAAGCCGATTACTTCCATGCACAGAGCCACCGAAGGGCGAGGAATGGAATAAAGAACACGGCAGGAATTTAGAAGTTTTGATAACCTGGACTCCGTCAGGTAAATTTTCATTTCTACAGAATCTATCAGAATCCCTAGGAAGGAAACTCTTGTGAGGGGGGATAGAGAACTCTTTTTCTCGTTCACCTTCCACCCATGCAACCTCAGAAATGCCAACACTATGTCCGTATGAGACTTGGCAATTTGGAAGTTTGATGCCTGAATCAGGATGTCGTCTAAATAAGGGGCCACTGCTATGCCCCGTGGTCTTAGGACCGCCATGTATTGACCCTCCTGGATCATAGGTAGGATGGTACGAATAGTCTCCATCTTGAATGATGGAACTCTGAGGAATTTGTTTAAGATCTTTAGATCCAAAATTGGTCTGAAGGTTCCCTCTTTTTTGGGAACCACACACAGATTTGAGTAAAATCCCTGTCCCTGTTCCTCCTTTGGGACTGGATGGATCACTCCCATAACTAGGAGGTCTTGTACACAGTGTAAGAATGCCTCTCTCTTTTTCTGGTTTGCAGATAATTGTGAAAGGTGAAATCTCCCTTTTGGGGGGGAAGCCTTGAAGTCCAGAAGATATCCCTGGGATATAATTTCCAATGCCCAGGGATCCTGGACATCTCTTGCCCACGCCTGGGCGAAGAGCGAAAGTCTGACCCCTACTAGATCCGTTACCGGATAGGGGGCCGTTCCTTCATGCTGTCTTAGAGGCAGCAGCAGGTTTTTTGGCCTGCTTACCCTTGTTCCAGGTCTGGTTAGGTCTCCAGACCGTCTTGGACTGAGCAAAAGTTCCCTCTTGTTTTGCATTAGAGGAAGTTGATGCCGCACTTGCCTTGAAGTTTCGAAAGGCACGAAAATTAGACTGTTTGGCCCTTGGTTTGGACCTATCCTGAGGAAGGGCATGACCTTTTCCTCCAGTGATATCAGCAATAATCTCCTTCAAACCAGGCCCGAATAGGGTCTGCCCCTTGAAGGGAATGTTAAGCAGCTTCGATTTTGAAGTAACGTCAGCTGACCATGATTTAAGCAATAGCGCTCTGCACGCCTGGATAGCAAAACCAGATTTCTAAGCCGTTAGTTTAGTCAAATGAACAATGGCATCAGAAACAAAAGAATTGGCTAGCTTAAGTGCTCTAAGCCATTCAAGTATTTCATCCAATGGATTCGCTACCTGTAAAGCCTCTTCCAGAGACTCAAACCAGAACGCCGCAGCAGGCGCAATGCATGCAAGGGGCTGTAGGATAAAACCTTGTTGAATAAACATTTTCTTAAGGTAACCCTCTAACTTTTTATCCATTGGATCTAAGAAAGCACAACTGTCCTCGACAGGGATAGTAGTACGCTTTGCTAGAGTAGAAACTGCTCCCTCCACCTTAAGAACTGTCTGCCATAAGTCCCGTGTGGTGGCGTCTATTGGAAACATTTTTATAAAAACAGGAGGGGGAGAGAACGGCACACCTGGTCTATCCCATTCCTTAGTAATAATTTCTGTAAACCTTTTAGGTATTGGAAAAACATCAGTACACACCGGCACTGCATAGTATTTATCCAGTCTACACAATTTCTCTGGCACTGCAATTGTATCACAGTCATTCAGAGCAGCTAAAACCTCCCTGAGTAACACGCGGAGGTGTTCAAGCTTAAATTTAAATGTAGAAATATCAGAATCAGGTTGCATCATCTTCCCTGAGTCAGAAATATCACCCACAGAAAGAAGCTGTCCTTCTTCAGCTTCTGCATATTGTGAGGCAGTATCAGAAATAGTTCTTAAAGCGTCAGTATGCTCTGTATTTCGTCTATCTCCAGAGCTATCTCGCTTTCCTCTAAATACAGGTAGTCTGGCTAATACCGCTGACAGTGTATTATCCATGACTGCCGCCATGTCTTGTAAAGTAAACGCTATGGGCGCCCTGGATGTACTTGGCGCCATTTGAGCGTGAGTCCCTTGAGCGGGAGTCAAAGGATCTGACACGTGGGGAGAGTTAGTCGGCATAACTTCCCCCTCGTCAGATTCCTCTGGTGATAAATTTTTTAAAGACAGAATATGATCTTTATTGCTTAAAGTGAAATCAGTACATTTGGTACACATTCTAAGAGGGGTTTCCACCATGGCTTTTAAACATAATGAACAAGGAGTTTCCTCTATGTCAGACATGTTTATACAGACTAGCAATGAGACTAGCAAGCTTGGAAAACACTTTAAATCAAGTTAACAAGCAAATATAAAAAACGGTACTGTGCCTTTAAGAGAAACAAATTTTGTCAGAATTTGAAAAACAGTGAAAAAAGGCAGTAAATCAAACGAAATTTTTACAGTGTGTATAATAAGCTAACAGAGCATTGCACCCACTTGCAAATGGATGATTAACCGCTTAGTTCAAAAACTGGATCAAAAAAACGATATAGACGTTTTTTTAACAGTCACACCAAACTGCCACAGCCTTGCTGTGGGCCTACCTTCCCCAACAAACGATTCTGGAAGCCTAAAAGCCCTTTAGAGATGTCCTGTAGCATTCAGGGAACTCCTGGATGTCTCAGTCTGTAATAGTTAATGCGCAAAAAAGCACTAAACTAGGCCCCTCCCACTCATAGTAACACAGTGGAAAGCCTCAGGGAACTGTTTCTAGGCAAATTTAAGCCAGCCATGTGGGAAAAAAACTAGGCCCCAATAAAGTTTTATCACCAAAGTATATATAAAACCGTTTAAACATGCCAGCAAACGTTTTATATTGTAAATATAAAAGAGTTTTACCTCAGAAAGTAAGCATGATACCAGTCGCTATTAAATCACTGTATTCAGGCTTACCTTACATAAATTTGGTATCAGCAGCATTTTCTAGCCTTCATTTCATCTTCTAGAAAAATATTAACTGCACATACCTCATAGCAGGATAACCTGCACGCCATTCCCCCGCTGAAGTTATCTCTCTCTTCAGACATGTGTGAGAACAGCAATGGATCTTAGTTACAACCTGCTAAGATCATAGAAATCCCAGGCAGATTCTTCTTTTTTCCTGCCTGGAACAAAATAGCACAACTCCGGTACTATTTAAAAATAATAAACTCTTGATTGAAGCAAAATAACAGCTACATTTCACCACTTATCTCTTACTACCTCCATGCTTGTTGAGAGTTGCAAGAGAATGACTAGATATGGTAGTAAGGGGAGGAGCTATATAGACAGCTCTGCTGTGGGTGTCCTCTTGCAACTTCCTGTTGGGAATGAGAATATCCCACAAGTAATGGATGATCCGTGGACTGGATACACCTTACAAGAGAAATTACATACTCTATCTAAATCACGAAAGAAAAAAAAAATTGGGTTCAGTTTCCCTTTAATGCCAGTAACACAGACAACAGTGATTTTAAAACTCAATGCCACTGTCATAAGATTTTAATCCTAATTAAAGGGACACGAAACCCAAATTTTGTGTTTCATGATTTAGAAAGAGCGAGCAATTTTAAACAACTTTCCATTTACTTCTGTTATCTAATTTGCTTCATTTTCTTGATACCCTTTGGTAAATAGCATGTCTAAATAGGCGCATTGGCTCACACATGTGCATTGCTATTTATTCAACAAAGGATATCTAAAGAATGAAGCAAACTAAATAATAGAAGTAAATTGTAATATTATTTAAAATTGTATTCTCTATCTTACTCATGAAAGAAACATTTTGAGTTTCATGTGCCTTTAATGGCAAAAAAAGAACTTTTTTTTTTTTTAGTTGATACCAGTAATAGTTAAATTTAAACATGTTGTTTTAATTCTCTTGAACCAATAACACAAATGTAATTCATTAGTTGGATCTATAGTTGCCTGTAATACAGCATAATTGTTTTAACCCTTATAATGTCAGAAAATAGTTATCTTCAGCCACTTGACTGCAACAAGATAGTTTAACCCCCTAATTGCAGTGACGCAGTGATAGAACATAAGTTCCTACCCCATTGATGTCAGCAACACATAAGCTATTTTGACCATCTTTCCTGATACTAACACAGAGTCATGAGTAACCCTTTAGAGCACACACACACACATATATACACTTGTTCTCAGACAGTGACAGACACATACACACACATGAACAAACTCACACAATGGCTCACAATGACAGACGCACACAGACACACTGGAACAAACTCACACAGTTTAACAAAATGACAGAAACAAACATAAATTCACACTTTTAAAAAATAAAATAGAAAAACTGAAACTCACCTACCATGCTGATCCGTATTTCTGCATCCTACTACACAACTCTCATTCAAAGAAGCATCTAGTTCTCACATCCCCCTGTGTACCAGTTAGCTACCACATGGGTTCTGCCCCAACCACCAGCTAGCTCCCACATCATGGGTTTTGTCCCTAAACACCAGCTAGTTCCACCACCCATATAGACAGCCACTCACATTTTTGTGAGTCATTCATTACACAGGAAGTACCAGAGGGAAAGAGAAGTTGTGCTCCCTGCCAAGGGGCCTGCTGGGAACTATAGTTCCAATTGACTCACAATGCAAATTGTGCTGGGAGAGGCTTGACCGGTAGAACTTTTCAACAGAACGCCAGCTCTAGGAAATATGCTTAGACATCAAACAGTGTCAGTGAAGCAGCTGTGCTGGTAGGGTTGCCACCTCAGCCATGTTTTCCTGGACACTTATGAGTTACACATGCTGCGGGGTGTGGAGGGAGGAACATGTATTGTGTTTCTGGACAGCACTATCTATATGCACTATTCATATTCCTCCCTGCAGCATGTGTAACTTATAAGTGTCCAGGAAAACATGGCTGAGGTGGCAACCCTATGTGCTGGTGATAGCTGCAACAATTGCAGCTGCAATTAGGGTTTCCAGGTGTCCATTATTCAACTGGACAGTCCAGTATTTTAGCAGGCTGTCCAGTAAAATCTGTACAAAAATACACTTAAATGTCTAGTATATTTAAAGACCGCATCATCTAAATGTAAAGGGCATTCTAGGCCTTTATGCATTAGAAATATGGCTCAAAAGAAGTTACACTGTGCGTTTTCTATTATATTAAACTTTAATATAAACTGTTTACCAATCATTAGGCTTTTTACCTGCCAATCAGATTTTGTTCCCTTATCGAATTTTGCAACCTCAATGTGCATATTTGCAACCTCAATGTGCATATGCGCACAGTTACGTAATCGCACTCCACATACAGTATCCCACAAAAGTGAGTACACCCCTTAAATTTTTGTAAATATTTTATTATATCTTTTCATGTGACAACACTGAAGAAATGACACATTGCTACAATGTAAAGTAGTGAGTGTACAGCCTGTATAACAGTGTAAATTTGATGTCCCCTCAAAATAACTCAACACACAGCCATTAATGTCTAAACCATTGGCAACAAAAGTGAGTACACACCTAAGTGGAAATGTCCAAATTGGACCCAAAGTGTCAATATTGTGTGTGGCCACCATTATTTTCCAGCACTGCCTTAATCCTCTGAAGTTCACCAGAGCTTTACAGGTTGCCACTGGAGTCCTCTTCCACTCCTCCATGACGACATCACAGAGCTGGTGGATATTTGAGACCTTGTGCTCCGCCCCCCCCTTCCGTTTGAGGATGCCCCAAAGATGCTCAATAGGGTTTAGGTCTGGAGACATGCTTGGCCAGTCAATCACTTTTACCCTCAGCGTCTTTAGCAAGGCAGTGGTTGTCTTGGAGGTGTGTTTGGGGTCGTTATCATGTTGGAATACTGGAATACTGGCCTGCGGCCCAGTCTTTGAAGGGAGTGGATCATGCTCTGCTTCAGTTTGCCACAGTACATGTTGGCATTCATGGTTCCTTCAATGAACTGCAGCTCCCCAGTGCCGGCATGACACTCCCACCACCATGCTTGACTGTAGGCAAGACACACTTGTCTTTGTACTCCTCACCTGGTTGCCGCCACACACGCTTGACACCATCTGAACCAAATAAGTTTATCTTGGTCTCATCGGACCACAGGATATGGTTTCAGTAATCCATGTCCTTAGTCTGCTTGTCTTCAGCAAACTGTTTGCAGTCTTTCTTGTGCATCATCTTTAGAAGAGGCTTCCTTCTGGGATGACAGCCATGCAGACCAATTTGATGCAGTGTGTGGCAAATGGTCTGAGCACTGACAGGCTGACCCCCACCCCTTCAACCTCTGCAGCAAAGCTAGCAGCACTCATACATATATTTCCCAAAGACAATCTCTGGATATGACACTGAGCACATGCACTTCTTTGGTCGACCATGGCGAGGCCTGTTCTGAGTGGAACCTGTCCTGTGAAACCGCTGTATGGTCTTGCCCACCATTCTGCAGCTCAGTTTCAGGGTCTTGGCAATCTTCTTATAGTCTAGGCCATCTTTATGTAGAGCAACAATTCTTTTTGTTCAGATCCTCAGAGAGTTCTTTGCCATAAGGTGCCATGTTGAACTTCCAGTGATCAGTCTGAGAGAGTGTTAGAGCGATAACACCAAATTTAACACACCTGCTCCCCATTCACACCTGAGACCTTGTAACACTAACGAGTCACATGAGACCGGGTAGGGAAAATGGCTAATTGGGCCCAATTTGAACATTTCCACATAGGGGTGTATTCACTTTTGTTGCCAACGGTTTAGACATTAATGGCTGTGTGTTGAGTTATTTTTAGGGGACAGCAAATGTTCACTGTTATACAGGCCATACACTCACTACTTTACATTGTAGCAAAGTGTCATTTCTTCAATGTTGTCACATAAAAAGATATAATAAAATATTTACAAAAATGTGAGGGGTGTACTCACTTTTGTGGGATACTGAATGTTTCTAAAGAATGTGTGGAATACGATTAAGTCATTAAAAGCATGCGCACATCGTTTGGTAGCAAATTTCGACGGACATCCTGATTATCCTCACCTTCATTGTTAAGCGGGTCCACGGACATGCTCACATGTGCAGTTGTTAAATGTAGCAAATTCCAATGGTCTAACTTAATACAATCACATAACGTTTCTACTTGCATATGTCACCATCGCATTGCATGTCCTCGATAATATATATATATATATATATATATATATATATATATGTGTGTGTGTATATATATATATATATATATATAAAATCATTTTATTCAACAAGCTGTATTGCATTTTTTAAACGTAACTACATTATAGGCACGCATGATGACGTACGGTAGTAGGAATGTTATGTGATTGTATTAAGGTATACTGTCAAAATTTGCTACCTTGAACTGTGTATTTGTGAGCATGTCCGTGGACACCCCTTTAACAATAAAGGCAAGGAAAATTAGGCTGTCCATTGAAATTTGCTCCCAAACAATGTGCACATGCTTTTAATTATGTAATTGCATTCCACACATTCTTTTGAAACAATGAGGTAGCAAAATTTGATAAGGGAGCAAAATCCGACAGGAAACCGGCCCTTATTATATCATCTACAGCGTTCCTATTGCTCTGCGCAGGGTGTTTTAGAGCTATTACTGCAGGCTAACACAGGCACACAAAATATTATATATATACCTGTATATATATATATATATTATTTTTATTTTTATTTTTTTTTTTTAAATATTTTTTTTATTGAGGTATTAGATAAAGACAACAGAACAGAAAATATGTCCAGACATGGATCAGTCATAACATAAACACTTATACATTTTACATATTACATATAGGAGGTAAACATGAGCTGTAGCATTGGTGCAATAGCGAATCAGGAGTTTATCGTAGCCTCCAATCTGTAGTGGTACTATACGTATATATAAGTAAGACCTAGTGCTACGGAATATATTTCAATAGTAGAGAAAATAACAGATAACACATGTTATAGCACCACCTCTGACACTATGAGCATAGCGTGGAAAACAATATATAAGGAACAAAAGTGTCTGGAGCATATAGCAACAGAGCCTCGGTTTTTATATCGTATATCTTATGGGCTCTACCCCTAGAAAAGAGGAACTTAGCAAACTAAAAATGGTGAGAGGCAGAGAGTTATCTTTTGTCTGGCCTGCCATAGGCCAAAGTATGTGGGGGGGGGGGTGCAGCGGACAAGAGCCGCTCGAAGTGGGGGGAGAGGGAGAGCGGAGCCAGTTTGGATGTTGAGAAGGCTGCTGAAAAGACAAAAACTACCACAAGTTTAATAATCTGAATAGATAAGTAAGTCCTAATATGGAGAGTGAATGTCAACGAAGCAGTAGTCAGTTACAGCAAGAGGCACTATGTAAACCTGGCTACTATACTCGAACTGCATTTTAATGCTGGAAGGTACTGTGTTATATTTAATACCATACCTAAGCTGTACATTGATGCTAGAGGCTCTTCGTTAGGTTTATTACTATACACATGTTGTGCTCATGTACTAATGGCCCTATATTATGTTTGTTACAATATCTAAACTGTGCCTATATACTAAGGGCCCCGTATTAGTCTTGATACCATACGCAAGCCACATCTATGCGCTAGAGGGCACTGCATTAGACCTGACACCAGTTATGTCTATTTATTAGTGGTAATGCATTACACTAGCTGCTACACTCTATATGGACTGTACTTATTGATCAAGGACACTATACTAGGCTTGTAACTAGAGACGTCATCGTTGTCCCTCATCTATATGCTCAAAGGGTACAGGGAGTAAGAGTGTGCAAGAGATATCAAAACGAAGAGCCAACTAACAAAGCCCATATAATAATAAAAGACCCACGTTAAAAAGAGTAATTTTGTGACAAAGAAAAGAAGCTTTGCCTGCAATTCTACTCTGTGTATTAGGGAAAGATTAGAGCTTGGCACTAGTGCTAAATTGCTGTATCTCATATTGGTGAGTAGCCCCGAAGGGCAGAGACAGCAATCTGGCGTTCAGGTAACAGTATAACATTAAACTGTAGGCAGTGGAGAGGACCTCAAAGACATCTTCTGGCATGTTAGAGCAGAAAAGATCAATCTTCAGGAAATAGCATAGTATAGCAAAGGGGCTTCACACTGAACTATAAGTATGCTTAACAGGGGAGTGGAGAATAGTGCTCCAACATACAGCAGACACGTGAGATGCATGGCTGAGAAATTATTATTACACAAAAATAAGATATAATGGCCCCAATTACAACTTTAAACCTTTAAAATAAACAAAATAAACTGGTGTACAGATATCAATATAACAGTGACCTGCAGACAGTGGACATGACCTCAGATATACCTTCCAGCCTGTTAGAGCAGGAGAGATCAATCTGCAGGAAATAACACAGTATAGAAAAATAGCTACACACTGAACTATATACTCAATACTATATAAGCTCAAATAGATTTATACAACTGGTGAGATCAACATTCTATGAACCTGATATTTTTTTTTATTATTTTTTGCTTGTTTTTTTTCATTCATTCCCCTTCTTTCTTTCTTTTTTTTTTTTTGGGTAAACGGTGTGAGCACTCCTAGGGCTAAATTATCAAATAATGCTGACGTCCTTTAATCCCTAGGTTTAGAGTCAGTGTCCCAGAAATGAAGCTCCATATTGAGGAATATTATCTGTAGTTTAGTTGAACATGCAACAGGTTAATGAACAGCATGAAAGCTTGCATATATATGATTACATAAAAAAAAGAGACAAAACAAACAAACAAAAAAAAAACTCAGTTTTGTCCCACAAAAAATCCACTACAAACAGGCAGGACATAATTGAAAGATGTACTTCAGAGATGGGTTCAGGGTATAGGCTCCGAGATAGTTTATTATCTCTGAAAGAACTTAGCCAATGCCTTCTCTCGCAGTGGACCCGTTGACTTTAGAGTAATGTGACAAGTCTAAAAATCTCTTCAGCTGAGAGTGAAGGCGCAGCGTAATCAACACGGTCAAGTCCCAACTGAAAGAGATTAGTTTCCCCGTAAGTTTGTGTGTTCTTACTCGTGGCCCCTGCAACTTCTTGGATCCGGTAGCTACCGGGTGGATGGGGGTTACCTGTCTATCGCATCGTAAGCGCCATGTTGTTAGCGCTGATAGATTAGCCGCCCGGCTCCTCTCCTCAACTATTCCTGACCCTGGTCTGATGTGTCTCCAAGTGGTGTCCGGGGTATTAACAGAAGTGACTCGTAGCTCCTCTCTTGTACCGCAGTAGATGAAAGATTGTGCTGAAACTAGAGAGTTCTCTGGAGGGCGGCTTCTGTTATTGCGTGGGGCTGCTGAGGCTATAGAAATCTCAGGTTGGATGTGCGGTATATCAGAGTTAGCTAACCCCTCGGTTTCCCACTCAGCAAGTTCAAACGGTCCATTGCAGGGGTCTGACGGTCGGCCTGGTTTACAACCTCCCATGTTCTCTATTGGATCGTCAGAGGGGGTCGCCATAAAATCACCAGAGTCCGACGTGGCAATAGTGTAGGCCCTGTCTCGTTGTACGGGATCCAAGCTTATGGATGGGGGTTCCGACAGTGGCATACAGATAGATAATAGTGAGGAGAGGTCATCCTTTAAACCTTGAAAATGCTTTTCCAGAAGCTGTTCGGTGTGGCGCTCCCATAAATCTAGAAATTCCATGCTGGTGTAGATACTTGGATGGAGGTATCTTCCGACGGCTGCACGTGTTGCGGCTTAGAGCAGAGAAATCTCGGCCACGAGTGTTTGAGTTGATTTATCTCTTTCTTTAGGAGAGTAATAGATCAAGTTAACAGTCCTGCATACACAAGATATATATTAAACTTTTATGTTTGACTTAGGGCATGTTGTTATATTAAAGAGCCAGGAGCTCCTTGAAAACACGTCCAACTGCCTCTGTAGCTGGCTCCGCCCCCCCCTATTTTTTATTTTTTTTCTCTCACAACAACCCGGGTGATCTGCGTGCTGTGAGCAGTCATGCTCCTCCCTCCTACATCCCTGGTGCTGTTTTTAGTTAGAGAAAAAAGTGAAAAACAACCTAAAACCCTACCATAAGCCCCTAGCCTATTAACCCCTAAACTGCCTTCCCCCTACATCGCCAAATACCTAAACACACTATTAATGCCTAATCTGCTATCCGCCGACATCACAAATACAAAATAAACCATCCCCCCACATTGCAAACACTAAATAAAACTATTAAACCCTAAACCGCCACCCCCCCACATCGCAAAATCATAAACTAACATCTACACCCCCTAACCTAACCCCCCTAACTTAACCTAAATCAAAATACACAAATATTACAAAATAAATCCTAACTACCAAAAAAAATGTAATCTTACCTTTAAAAAAAAAAAATCCTAACATTAAAAAAAATACAAAAATCCTAACATTACAAAAAATAATAGTCTTTATTTACAGAAAATAATAAAGTCTAACTTTACAGAAAATAAAAAAAGTAATTATCAGAAAAATATAAAAAATGTAATCCTATTCTAATACCCCAAGATAAAATAAAAAAACTATTTTATAAATAAACTACCAATAGCCCTTAAAAGGGCCTTTTGTAGGGCATTGCCCTAAAGCGATCAGCTCTTTTGGTGAAAAAACCCACTCTTTTGGCTACACCCCCCCCCCCCAAAATAAACAAAACTAAAATTAAAATGTGCCCTGGAAAGGGCATTTGGATGGGCATTGCCCATAAAAGGGCATTCAGCTCTTTTGCTGCACAGAAACCCCCCCAACATAATCTATATAAAAAACAAAACAAAAAAAACAACGCAACAATAACCCCAAAGTTAGTACTCAACGATGATCATTGGCGGCTGTCCATCTTCATCGCGGTGGTCCATCTTTATCCCTCTTCCTGCCGCTGTCCATCTTCTAACTTCCTTCCGGCAGAGGCGGCGGAGACGTCAGTCCTCCTCTTCAGAACTTCAATGTGGAGCTCCTCTACATGCGGTCTCCAGCCGCACACTGAATAGTGAATGCAAGGTACCCTTTTTATATAGGGGTGCCCTTGCATTCTTATTGGCTGATTTGAATCTTCAAATTGAAATCAGCCAATAGATTGAAAGGAAAAAGCCGTTTGCGCCTCGCTTGTAATTATTTATAAGAACATTTTTTTGTGACATTTATTTCAAGAAACATAATAGTTAAAATGAAATGCACACATATGCTTTTCAGATTTGAATTATTTAATTTGTTTAAATCCTTTAATTACCAAAATATGTTTCCAAGAAAATGTAATACTGTTTAGCCACCTACACACAGATATGCTGTGGATGGCCTGCACAACTATAACCAAACACCACACATTTCTACAGAGCTATTAGTGGCTTCTGTAATGAAAAATTAATCATCACTAACTAATCATCATCAACTAATAACACTATTAAATCACAAATAGTTGTGTTTGAAAAGGAAGGGTATGCACAGAATACATATGATAGAGCTTTTTTATAGTAATTTCAGACAATAAAAAATACAAAATAGAAGCGCCCCACTAATAATTATACTTAGAAAAGGATATATACACTTATAAGCTAAAAGGATATATTGCTGTTAGATTATTACAGCTGTTGGATTAAACAGGGTTGCTGCCTCTTGTGTGTCACGGTACTGGAGACTGGATAAAAACTAAATAAAAAAGAGAAAATGAGAAAACAAGGCGCAACACCTCTAAGTGCAGTATGTAAAAAAATACACAATATCTATTCACAATCACAAATAAAAACTCACAATGAATAACCTCAACCAAAATGAGGTATGATATGGGCACCTGAGAACCGTTTAGGTCTCTCAAACGATATCCATCAAGATTCTGATACAGCAATACCCACCGTCTACATGCTACCGTAATCAGCATTTGCTTGTACACAGCTGATCTATTGAGTGGCGGTTTTATATTAATTTTATCCGTATTTTAACTGTTTGGACCTCACCATTTGGGGATGCTTTGGAGATCCTGATCCCACAGGGAGTGCATTGGAACACAGCTTGTGATAGTTTGGACACACACCCACATTTCTAAGACCTGTTGCTGTATCAGAATCTTGATGGATATCGTTTGAGAGACCTAAACGGTTCTCAGGTGCCCATATCATACCTCATTTTGGTTGAGGTTATACCTTGTGAGTTTTTTTTATTTATTTTTTTTTTTTTTTTTTTTTAAACAGGCTTTATTGAAGTGTAAAGGTTACAATAACAAAGTCGGGTATAATAACAAATTGGCATAATATATAATACAAGAATAAAGCAATAAGGAATCTATACAATTTGAATCAATGCCCATAAAGATTGTACACTTCAAAATAATGTAAACATCATGCTCCTTGACACACCGCAGGAGCATGAGAAATCAGATGCGAGCTTTTTCTGTTTTTGGTCAGTTAGAGATATATAGAGGGAGAGAGAGGACAGAGAGGAATAAAAAGGAAGGGGTATGGTGGGGAGGGGGGGAGAAGTGGAGAAAGAGAGGGAAAAAAAAAACAAAAAACATTTATAAGTACTACTCAGAATATTCTTTTTCTTTTGTGGTTAGCATGCGCTAACAGTGGGATATTTAATTATATAGTGCCCTGCCACAGTGCTCGCAGGAGCTCATATTCATCTATCTTATGGTTTTTAAGGTAAAAGTATCTTTCCATTAGTAAGACTTCCTCGACTTGCGAGTGCCACTCTTCTAGTGTAGGAGGATTTTGTTTCTTCCATTTTTTAGGAATCAATTTTTTCGCACTAGTGAGCATAATTAGCAGTAAGGCGAGGTGTGTTCTGCTTTGCGTTTTAGGGAGCTCTAAAAACAGTAGAGCCTCAGGAGTTTTTAGAAGAGGGATATTAAGGATTTCAGCCATTTTATCGAAAGTTTCTGACCAGAAGGGTGTTATAATTGGGCAAGACCACCATATGTGGAGCAAGGAGCCGTTTCCTCCGCACCCTCTCCAACACATGTGGCTAGCTGTTGGAAATATCTTATGAAGTCTGACTGGGGTTAAGTACCATCTGCTCAAGAGCTTGATGTGAAGCTCCTGAATGGTAGATGATACAGACGATTTTTTAGTTAAGCTAAAAGCTTTTAGCCATAGTGGCTCATCAATATCTATTCCCAATTCGGTGTTCCATTGTGTGACATAGGACGGTAGCGTGTCTGTGTTCTGAGAGGAGACTAATTTGTATAGGAGAGATATTAGATGTTTTGGTAGGGAATCCCCCAAACAAAGCCTCTCAAAAGGGGTAAGTGACCTGCCTAGGTCCTGCTTCTGTCTGTGGCCGGATATAAAATGTACTAGCTGGTTGTAGTGTAGCCAGGAGGAGAAGACCTTAGGGTGGGCGTCCCTAAGCGTATCATGTGGGATTATTTTCCCGTTCTCGACTATTCCATGAACCGTGCCCCCCCTGAGTTTATATGGTGCGGATCTGAAGAATCCTATTTTGTGATAAGGAATTTCAGGGTTTTCAAGGATTGGTGTTAAGGGGGAATGTTTTGAGGAAATGTGAGTGGAGGTTGCTACGGTTGAGTCCCAAATGTTAAATATTTCTGTTAGAAGATGGTAATTCTTAATTATGTTAGGCCGTTGGGAAGGGGAAAGCCACGCTAAAGTGCTTACATTATTTGTTTTGAGGATTTGTCTGTCTAAATCTATCCAGGCTTTATGCTTTTCGTTTTGTGCCCATTCTACTATCTTTTGAAGACTAATCACTTTTTTGTATAGGGAGATGTCAGGTAGCCCGAACCCGCCTTTGTCTCTTGGTAGGTACATAGTGCGTCTAGGGATTCTAGGCTTGGTGTCTGCCCATATGTACTGTTCTATGATTTTTTGTAATTGAGGAATATATCCCTTAGGAAGAGTGATAGGCAGGGTCTGGAGGAGATAGAGGATACGGGGAAGGATATTCATTTTAATGACCCCTATTCTGCCAAGCCAAGATGTGTATTTGCTTTTCCAAGAGGAGAGATCCGCTGAGATCGCGTTCCTAAGGGTGATGTAATTGTATTTAAATAAATCGGAAGGATCTGAGGTTAAGTAAATGCCTAGGTATTTTAATTTAGATTTAGCTAAAGGAATCTGGTGTGTCAGTTGTAGAGAATGTATGATCTTAGGGCAAGTGTTGATGTTCAGTAATTCAGACTTATGTAAATTCAGGGAGAAGCAGGAGGCTTTGCCATATTCCTTAAGGACATCAAGGAGTGCGGGGAGGGATTCAGAGGCGTTTGTTAAGGTGTAAAGGACGTCATCAGCATAGAGTGCTTGTTTGTATTCTGTGTCTCCTACTTTAATACCTGTGATATGGGGGGAGGCCCTGACGATACTGGCTAGGACTTCTATGGAAAGGGCGAATAGTAAAGGGGATAGAGGGCAGCCTTGTCTGGTACCATTTTTAATATCAAAAGAGTCTGACAACGTGCCATTGATCCTAATTTTAGCGTTAGGGTTAGAATAAAGGGAAAAGACTAAATTTAGAAAGGATCTACCAAATCCCATTCGTTCCATTACCTGACGCAGGAAGGCCCAGTTCACTCTGTCAAAGGCCTTCTCTGCGTCTGTGGAGAAAAGCACTAAGGGAAGACCTGAGACCTTAGCGTGATTAATTAGCTGTGTGACTTTGATAGTGTTGTCCCTGGCCTCACGACCAGGGACAAAGCCCACCTGGTCATTGCCTATTAAATTAGGCAAGTATTTATTTAGTCTGGTCGCTAGGATCTTCGCGAAAAGCTTCATGTCAGAATTAATGAGTGAGATAGGTCGAAAGTGGCTGGGGCGGTCTGGGGTCTTTCCCGGCTTGGGAATAACCGTTATGTGTGCCTCCAAGAGGATCCGGGACAAATAAGGGTCCTCTCTAAGATCGTTAAATAAATCTAGGAGTGGGCCTGCTAAGGTCTCTTTAAATTTTTTGTAATAAGCTGACGTGAATCCGTCTGGGCCGGGGCTTTTACCGTTCGGGCAGTTTTTGATGGCTAAAAAAAGTTCTTCAGCGGTTATCGGAGAGTCTAGGAATTTGGAGTCCTCAGTGGATAGAGAAGGGAGGTCTACTTTATTTAAGTATGCATTTATAAACTTTTCGTGTTGGGGACCTTCTATTAAGTGGTTTGGGTCTGAAGGATAGTTATGTATATTGTATAGGGAATGATAATATCCGCGGAATTCTGAGGCTATTTGGTCGCTGCTATACAGCAAGCGGTCGTTAGTAGCTTTTACTGAGTGAATGTATGAGTTGAGCTGTCTTTTTTTAAGGGTTCTGGCGAGGATGCGACCTGGTTTGTTTCCTCCTTCATAATATTGTTGTTTTAAGTGAAGAGCAATTTTTTGATGCGATTCTGATAAATGTTTATGAAATGCGGTTCTTGTTTCTTTTAAGAGAGTGCAAGTAGATAGACATGAGGGGTCCGCTTTGTGCTTAATTTCTAGTGTATTGATTTTAGTTTGTAAGTCATTATATGTGGTTCTATATTGTCTGTTAAGGAAGGCCTTATGTTTGATCATAGCACCTCTAATAACACTTTTGTGGGCTTCCCAAATAATGGCGTGTGATGAGGAAGGGTTAACATTAATTTCAAAGTACTCTGACATTGTTTTAAGTATGTCTTTGTAAATTAGAGGGTTGTCTAAGATAGAGTCATCCATTCTCCATGTTTTTTGCATGAATGGGATGTCTGGCCACAGTATTGAGCAAGAGACCGGGGCATGGTCTGACCAGGTGATATGATCAATGTTAGAGTGGTGGGTGAGAGAGAGTCCACAGGAGTCTGTATAAATGTAGTCAATCCTGGAGTAACTATTGTGTGGGGCAGAGTAAAAAGAGTAATCTTTGGAAGTTGGGTGTAGGGTTCGCCAGATGTCATGTAGTGTTAGTTTTTGGAGTGCGTCGTTTACTTGTGTGATTGTAGAGAGAGGAGTGCAGGAAACCCCACGTGATGTGTCAACTGCGGGGTCTGCGACAATATTGAAGTCTCCACCTAAATAGGTGATACCTCTAGATAGTTCCATAAGGAGGTCTAAGGTCTTTTTGAAAAATATATCCTGGCCGTGGTTAGGAGAGTATATTGAAGCTAAGGTGATTTGATGACCATATAATGTGCCTACAAGGATAAGGTATCTGCCGTTTGGGTCTTTTTCAATATGTGACATTTTGAAAGGAACTGTTTTGTGAAAAATGATACCCACCCCTCCTTTCTTGGTTTGACCAGAGGCAAAAAAAGCCAATGGAAATTGGGAGTTGTACCATTTGGGTTCTTTACCTTTTTTAAAATGTGTTTCCTGCAACAGGATTATGTGGCTTTGGATCTTGTTTAGTTCTCTAAGCGCAATCCTTTCTCAATCCTTTAGCATTTATGGTAGTGAGATTGATTGAGTGATCAAAAAACCTTTTAGATTTTTGGCTCGTAGCCATGATATTAGTGATAAAAAAAAAAAAAAAAAAAAAAAGGGGGGGGGGAAGTTAGGATAGGGGAAGGTTACTAGAAGGGGGATATGAAAGAGCAGGGGAAAGTGAAGGTGGTGGGAGTAGAAGAATAAGTGTTAAGGAAAAAGTATAGTATTAGAAGTCAGAGTAAACACAGAAATTGGGTCACTCTGGAGGATAATTCTATATACAAAATACTGTGCAACAAGCTTGGGTTAGGGGAAAAGCCCCTTTACTGATGTAAGTTGTAGTAAGAAAAAAGTATACTTATAGCATAACATTATGTTAGAGCTGTCCAGTTAGAATGTAGAGATGTAGTCTATCAGGAAGCGAAGTCTTATACCCTAGGTCTGTCAATTAGTCAGCTGAATCAAATGTAGTGGTTGTCATTTCGTAAAACTCCTATATATAAGGGGAAAAATCACGGTCATAAGGGAGCCAGATATTTCAGGGCCATATTTGGCATTTGTATACGAAATGAGTCTATTTAAGGGGGGTCTCGTTATCAAGGTGACTGTCTGACAAAGCAGGTTTTAAGTAGGTGTGCAGTTGGTTAAGATAAAGAATCGTTTAGGAAGGGACTATATGGGTTTACTGTTTGGTACCTTATTTGCGTACTGTGTGGATAATAGAGTATGTACATCAAGGGTGTTGCCCTATATAGTGTTCTAGTAATATGTACTTATTTGATGGTTGGTAACTGGTGTGTTTACGTGTATCGGCTGTAAAGACTGTTTTTAATTAGGAAGGCGAGCTGCATTCTGGTTAAGATAAGTTATTAAGTCATAGATCTAAAAAAAAAAAAAAAAAAGAAAAAAAGAAAAATGGCTTCCTGTACAATGGTAATGTGCAACTGTAGGTCTACTAATAGAATTTATGTTGTTTTTTGTGCATGGGAGTAGCCTGTCTGTGTCGAAGGAGAAAGAGTGTCTAGAACAGTCTTATGCAGATTAGACATTTAATTTTAAAGACAATACATACAATTATGCGAAGTTCTTAAATGTAATCATTTCAGCTCGTGGGGGAATACATGCAGCGGTATATGCATACATTTACAGAGAAAGTGGGATAGGAAAACAACTGGGGGAACAAGCTGCTGTAAACTGCGATATTTATAACAGTATAGGTGATAGAATTCGCCCAAATGGATCAAATATAAAGTGTCCAACATCAGTTCAATGAAAAAGGTCTTTGATTTACGGATTGAAGAGCTAGTCACAACACCTATAAATTGTATTTTAAATCTTAAAGGGCGGGGGAAAACTTGCATCTTAACGCAAATAAAGAGTATAAAAACATATTCAACGTTTATAAAGACATGTTAACAATCACAACATTATCATGAGTTCAGAAAGGATATTTTTCAGTAAAGTAATGAGAAAAAACAAAGGACAATAAACCTGAGCTATGAGAGTCCAGCAGTACTTTACCCTCATAAGTCACTTTCAGGGCGATCAATTGAAGGACGGGGGAGCTGAGGTTGTCTTCCTGGTTGAGGTTCTCTGGTGGTAGGAGCCGGGATGGCCAGGTTTTCAAAAAACTCAGTGTAGTCCATCTCTGGCCTGAAGATGAAAGTTTTGTTATTGTTGG
Organism: Bombina bombina; assembly: GCF_027579735.1. NCBI lineage: Eukaryota > Metazoa > Chordata > Amphibia > Anura > Bombinatoridae > Bombina > Bombina bombina. The sequence continues at coordinate 362,355,417 of NC_069505.1, read as the reverse complement.
TAGCGATAATTGAGACTGGGAAGCCCCATCTGTATGGGATTCTGTGGTTTCGTAAAACAGATGTGATATGGTTTAAGTCCCTTCTTTTTTGGAGAGTCGCTGGAGACAGGTCAGAGAAAACCTGGATTTCTTCGCCTGCATGTGTGAGTGGTGATTTCTTACGGGCTCCTTGAAGAAGGTCTTCCTTATCTTTATAGCTCAGGAATCTGACTATTATATCTCTCGGGGGCGCTTTATTTGGTGGTTTAGGCCTGAGGGCCCTGTGAGCCCTTTCTATGGGAATGTCAGGAGATGAAGGAGAGTCTTTAATGATGCGAAATAAGGCTTGTAAATAACCTTCGATGCTCTGTGGATGGACTGTTTCAGATACCCCGCGGAACCGCAAGTTGTTCCTGCGGCCCCGGTTATCCAAATCTTCCAGTTTGTCATTCAAAAATTGTAGGTTGTCAGCATGGTTTTGGAGATCAACAGCATGCTGCGCTCCCAGTTTTGCGTTGTCTTGAGAGGTCTTTTCAATCTTCAGGACTCTAGTTTCTAGTGCGGAAAAGTCCTTTCTGAGATCACCAAAGAGGCTCCTCATTTCTGTCATTACCCCCTGGATGTCCTCCTTAGAAGACAAATGATTAATGTCATCTTTAGTAACAAATTGGGGATTAGAATCAGCGTGGTATGGAATAGAGGGTGCTGGAGGGTCTTGAGGGTTATCCATGTTAATGTCAGGGGCCTCTTTTGTGTGGTCTAGGGGTCTCAGGTAATGGCTCATAGACTTGGGGGCAGTTATCTTTTCTGCTTTATTGTTCTTTTTGAGAGGCATACCCCTGCAAGTAAATGTCTATATAAGCAGTGTCTTAGTAAAAGTTCTCCTTTTTAGATTTAATGCGCAGGCCTTGTTAAATGACCTGCTTATTCATGCATTTATTCCTTATTTAAGGGGGGGTCCCCTTAACGATGTGCAGGCCGTAAGGGCAGTGTTACCTTTCTTTATGAATCTTGCTTAGGCCTCGCTCTGCTTTAGTGGTGTATAGATGGCGTGTAATCTTTGGCAGAGCGCCTAAATATAGACAGCTTACCGGTTCTCCCTTCGTGAGGCCTTGCAGGCTATCTGGAGTGTTACGGAGACAGCTATGCTAGGGCCACTGTCTTGTACTCGCTTCTCCACCGGACCTGCTGAAAGGAAAGATCCGGAGGTTTGAGTTGCCGGAGTCGGCACTTTGTGTTTTCGGGACTCGAGTGGCGTAGCTGCGTCAGTTCCACAGCTCAGTCAGTGCTGTATCTCCGGTTCAGGTCGATGCTTTGCGCTGGTGCTTACAGGACTAGGGTTGTGCCTGAGTTCGCCGGGAAGCTTCTTTGAGATGTAGAAGAGGTCCGGTAAATTCTTGTGGGAGCGATGAGCGGTTTGAAGGGGTATTCTCTCAAATAGGCGCCATTTGTAGGCAGGCTAAGGAGCGGTGGGGTAAATATAATAAGCTCAAAGTTCCTAGGGCTAAAAGTATTCAGCTGTGAAGATGTTCTGTTAAGCTGGATCAGTCATCTCAAAATAAGGGGTTTTATAAAGTGCTTTTAAGCTATTTAGAGCTAATTTATCAGTATAAGAAGCAGGAGCCTTTCTAGTGTGTGACCATCTTCCAGCGTGGTCAAGCTCCGCCTCCATACCTTGTGAGTTTTTAATTGTGATTGTGAATACATAGTGTATTTTTTGACATACTGCACTTAGAGGTGTTGCGCCTTGTTTTCTCTTTTTCTCTTTTTTATTTCATTTCAGACAATACAAACTTTATTTCTCCTGTTAAGTGTAGTCAGTCCACGGGTCATCCATTACTTATGGAATATATCTCTTCCTAACAGGAAACTGCAAGAGAATTACCCAGCAGAGCTACTATATAGCTCCTCCCCTCACCTATCATACTCAGTCATTCTCTTGCAGCCTGACTAAAAAGGAAGCTGTGAGAGATCTGTGGTGTTTTTTAACTTAGTTTATTTCTACAATCAAAAGTTTGTTATTTTTAAATGGCACCGGAGTGTGCTGTTTATTCTCAGGCAGCATTAGAAGAAGAATCTGCCTGGGTTTTTTTCTATGGTCTTAGCAGACGTAACTAAGATCCACTGGCTGTTTCTCATCTGAGGAGTGAGGTAACTTCAGAGAAGGGGAATAGCATGCAGGGCTCCCCTGCAACAAATGAGGTATGTGCAGTAATTTATTTTCTGAGGAATGGAATTGGCTGAGAAAATACTGCTGATACCATTGTAAAGTAAGTTCAGCCTTAAATGCAGTGATAGCGACTGGTATCAGGCTGATGTGTGTGTGTGTGTACACTGAATGTATTTTTCTAAGGAATGGAATTGACTCTGAAAATACTGTTAATACTGAAATAATGTATGAGCCTTAACTGCAGTAAAAACGACTGGTAGCAGGCTTATTAATAATAATACATAACTTTCAAATGTATGTTTAAAACGTTTACTGGCTTGTTAATCGTTTTTGTGAGGTACTTGGTGATAAAACTTATTAGGGCATGATTTTTACCACATGGCCATTTTTGTTTTCTGCATAGAAACAGTTTCTGAGCTTCCCCACTGTTGTAATATGAGTGGGAGGGGCCTATTTTAGCGCTTTTTTGCGCAGTAAAAATTCAGTCACAATCTGTCTACTTCATCCTCCATGATCCAGATCGTCTCTAGAGAGCTCAGGGGTCTTCAAAATCCATTTTGAGGGAGGTAATCAGGCACAGCAGTCCTGTGACAGTGTATTTGACTGTGAGAAAAACGTTAATTATATAATTGTTATCCGTTTTTGGGTACTAAGGGGTTAATCATCCATTTGCTGGTGGGTGCAATCCTTTGCTAACTTAATACATTTACTGTGAAAATTTGGTTGCTATAACTATTTTGGTCATTGTTATTTCAACTGTGTCAGTTTTTCTGTGCTTCTTAAAGGCACAGTAACGTTTTTTATATTGCTTGTAAATTAATTTTGAAAAGTATTTCCAAGTTTGCTAATCTCATTGCTAGTTTGTTTAAACATGTCTGACTCAGATGAATCTCTTTGTTTACTATGTTTAAAGGCCAATGTGGAGCCCAATAGAAATTTGTGTACTAATTGCATTGATGCTACTTTAAATAAAAGTCAATCTTTACATGTAAAGAAATTATCACCAGACGACGAGGGGGAAGTTATGCCGACTAACTCTCCTCACGTGTCAGTACCTTCGCCTCCCGCCCAGGAGGTGCGTGATTTTGTGGCGCCAAGTACATCAGGGAGGCCCTTACAAATCACTTTGCAAGACATGGCTACTGTTATGACAGAAGTATTATCTAAGTTGCCAGAATTAAGAGGCAAGCGCGATAGCTCTGGGTTAAGGATAGAGCGTGCGGATGAGATGAGAGCCATGTCAGATACTGCGTCACAGTTTGCAGAACGTGAGGACGGAGAGCTTCATTCTGTGGGTGACGGATCTGATCCAGGGAGACTGGATTCAGAGATTTCCAATTTTAAATTTAAGCTAGAGAACCTCCGCACATTGCTAGGGGAGGTATTAGCGGCTCTGAATGATTGTAACACGGTTGCAATTCCAGAGAAATTATGTAGGTTGGATAGATACTATGCGGTACCGGTGTGTACTGACGTATTTCCTATACCAAAAAGGCTTACAGAGATTATTAGCAAGGAGTGGGATAGACCGGGTGTGCCTTTTACCCCTCCTCCCATATTTAGGAAAATGTTTCCTATTGACGCCACCACACGAGACTTATGGCAGACGGTCCCTAAGGTGGAGGGAGCAGTTTCTACTTTAGCTAAGCGTACCACTATCCCGGTGGAGGATAGTTGTGCCTTTTCAGATCCAATGGATAAAAAATTAGAGGGTTACCTTAAGAAAATGTTTGTTCTACAAGGTTTTATTTTACAGCCCCTCGCATGCATTGCGCCTGTCACTGCTGCGGCAGCATTCTGGTTTGAGTCTCTGGAAGAGGCCATTCGCTCAGCTCCATTGGATGAAATAATCAACAAGCTTAAGACACTTAAGCTAGCTAACGCATTTGTTTCTGATGCCGTTGTGCATTTAACCAAACTTATGGCTAAGAACTCCGGATTCGCCATCCAAGCGCGCAGAGCGCTATGGCTTAAATCCTGGTCAGCTGACGTGACTTCTAAATCTAAATTGCTTAATATTCCTTTCAAAGGGCAGACCTTATTCGGGCCCGGCTTGAAAGAAATTATTGCTGACATTACGGGAGGTAAGGGCCATGCTCTACCTCAGGACAGGGCCAAATCAAAGGCCAAACAGTCTAATTTTCGTGCCTTTCGTAACTTCAAGGCAGGAGCAGCATCAACTTCCTCCGCTCCAAAACAGGAAGGAGCTGTTGCTCGTTACAGACAGGGCTGGAAAGTTAACCAGTCCTGGAACAGGGGCAAGCAGGCCAAGAAACCTGCTGCTGCCCCCAAAACAGCATGAAGAGAGGGCCCCCTATCCGGAAACGGATCTAGTGGGGGGCAGACTTTCTCTCTTCGCCCAGGCTTGGGCAAGAGATGTCCAGGATCCCTGGGCGTTGGAGATCATATCTCAGGGATATCTCCTGGACTTCAAAACTTCTCCACGGGGGAGATTTCATCTTTCAAGGTTATCAGCAAACCAAATAAAGAAAGAGGCGTTTCTACGCTGTGTACAAGACCTCTTACTAATGGGGGTAATCCACCCAGTTCCGCGGACGGAACACGGGCAGGGATTCTATTCAAACCTATTTGTGGTTCCCAAGAAAGAGGGAACCTTCAGGCCAATCTTGGACTTAAAAATCCTAAACAAATTTCTAAGAGTTCCATCATTCAAAATGGAAACTATTCGAACCATCCTTCCCATGATCCAAGAGGGCCAGTACATGACCACAGTGGATCTAAAGGATGCCTACCTTCACATACCGATTCACAAGGACCATTACCGGTATCTGAGATTTGCCTTCCTAGACAGGCATTACCAGTTTGTAGCTCTTCCCTTCGGATTAGCTACGGCTCCAAGAATCTTTACAAAAATTCTAGGATCACTTCTGGCGGTACTAAGACCGCGAGGCATAGCGGTGACTCCGTACCTAGACGACATTCTGATACAAGCGTCAAGTTTTCAAACTGCCAAGTCTCATACAGAGATATTTCTGGCATTTCTGAGGTCGCATGGGTGGAAGGTGAACGTGGAAAAGAGTTCTCTATTACCACTTACAAGAGTTCCCTTTCTAGGGACTCTTATAGATTCTGTAGAGATGAATATTTACCTGACAGAGGCCAGGTTATTAAAACTTCTAAATGCTTGCCGTGTCCTTCACTCCATTCCACACCCGTCAGTAGCTCAGTGCATGGAAGTAATCGGCTTAATGGTAGCGGCAATGGACATAGTACCATTTGCGCGCCTGCATCTCAGACCGCTGCAATTGTGCATGCTAAGTCAGTGGAACGGGGATTACTCAGATTTGTCCCCCCTACTAAATCTGGATCAAGAGACCAGAGATTCTCTTCTATGGTGGCTTTCTCGGCCACATCTGTCCAAGGGGATGACCTTTCGCAGGCCAGATTGGACGATTGTAACAACAGACGCCAGCCTTCTAGGCTGGGGAGCAGTCTGGAATTCCCTGAAAGCTCAGGGATTATGGACTCAGGAGAAGAAACTCCTCCCAATAAATATTCTGGAGTTAAGAGCAATATTCAATGCTCTCCTAGCTTGGCCTCAGTTAGCAACTCTGAGGTTCATCAGATTTCAGTCGGACAACATCACGACTGTGGCTTACATCAACCATCAAGGGGGAACCAGAAGTTCCCTAGCGATGTTGGAAGTCTCAAAGATAATTCGCTGGGCAGAGTCTCACTCTTGCCACCTGTCAGCGATCTACATCCCAGGCGTGGAGAACTGGGAGGCGGATTTTCTAAGTCGCCAGACTTTTCATCCGGGAGAGTGGGAGCTTCATCCGGAGGTCTTTGCTCAACTGATTCGTCGTTGGGGCAAACCAGATCTGGATCTCATGGCGTCTCGTCAGAACGCCAAGCTTCCTTGTTACGGATCCAGGTCCAGGGACCCGGGAGCGGTGCTGATAGATGCTCTGACAGCCCCTTGGGTCTTCAACATGGCTTATGTGTTTCCACCATTCCCAATGCTTCCTCGTTTGATTGCCAAGATCAAACAGGAGAGAGCTTCGGTGATTCTGATAGCGCCTGCGTGGCCACGCAGGACCTGGTATGCAGACCTAGTGGACATGTCGTCCTGTCCACCATGGTCTCTGCCTCTGAGACAGGACCTTCTAATTCAGGGTCCTTTCAAACATCCAAATCTAATTTCTCTGATAGAATCAAGCGTTCAATCTCCATGCAGTCAGCCTCAAAGCGTGGCTTCTCGGAGTCGGTTATTGATACCTTAATACAGGCTAGGAAGCCTGTTACCAGAAAAATTTACCATAAGATATGGCGTAAATATTTACATTGGTGCGAATCCAAGAGTTACTCATGGAGTAAGGTTAGGATTCCTAGGATATTGTCCTTTCTACAAGAGGGTTTAGAAAAGGGCTTATCTACTAGTTCGTTAAAGGGACAGATTTCTGCTCTGTCTATTCTTCTACACAAACGTCTGGCTGAAGTTCCAGACGTTCAGGCTTTCTGTCAGGCTTTAACTAGGATTAAGCCTGTGTTTAAGTCTGTTGCTCCGCCGTGGAGCTTAAATTTAGTTCTTAATGTTCTTCAAGGCGTTCCATTTGAACCCCTTCATTCCATTGATATCAAGCTGTTATCTTGGAAAGTTCTGTTTTTGATGGCTATTTCCTCGGCTCGAAGAGTCTCTGAGTTATCTGCCTTACATTGTGATTCTCCTTATCTGATTTTTCATTCAGACAAGGTAGTCCTGCGTACTAAACCTGGGTTCTTACCTAAGGTAGTTACTAACAGGAATATCAATCAAGAGATTGTTGTTCCATCTCTGTGTCCTAACCCTTCTTCAAAGAAGGAACGACTTTTGCATAATCTGGACGTAGTCCGTGCCCTGAAATTCTATTTGCAGGCAACTAAGGATTTTCGTCAAACTTCTTCCCTGTTTGTCGTTTACTCTGGACAGAGGAGAGGTCAAAAGGCTTCGGCTACCTCTCTCTCTTTTTGGCTTCGTAGCATAATACGCTTAGCCTATGAGACTGCTGGACAGCAGCCTCCTGAAAGGATTACAGCTCATTCTACTAGAGCTGTGGCTTCCACCTGGGCCTTTAAAAATGAGGCCTCTGTTGAACAGATTTGCAAGGCTGCGACTTGGTCTTCGCTTCACACTTTTTCAAAATTTTACAAATTTGACACTTTTGCTTCGTCGGAGGCTATTTTTTGGAGAAAGGTACTTCAGGCAGTGGTTCCTTCTGTTTAATGTTCCTGCCTTGTCCCTCCCTTCATCCGTGTACTTTTGCTTTGGTATTGGTATTCCATAAGTAATGGATGACCCGTGGACTGACTACACTTAACAGGAGAAAACATAATTTATGCTTACCTGATAAATTCCTTTCTCCTGTAGTGTAGTCAGTCCACGGCCCGCCCTGTTTTTACGGCAGGTCTAAATTTTAATTAAACTCCAGTCACCACTGTACCCTATGGTTCCTCCTTTCTCGTCTGCTTTGGTCGAATGACTGAGTATGATAGGTGAGGGGAGGAGCTATATAGCAGCTCTGCTGGGTAGTTCTCTTGCAGTTTCCTGTTAGGAAGAGATATATTCCATAAGTAATGGATGACCCGTGGACTGACTACACTACAGGAGAAAGGAATTTATCAGGTAAGCATAAATTATGTTTTTGCAAATAAAAAGTCACTTTCACACATATAAGGGGGTAGTTATCAACGCGTCTAATTTACCTGCCTTCGCCGGTTCAATACGCCCGCCTAAGGTCGCCTACCATTGCCGCCGCGGACCTGCAAAATTTCGCCTAAGTTATCAATAAATCTGTCAAAAAGCCGCGCACCAAGTACGGGGCGATGAGCAGCGGACTGTGATAGTTATCACTCATCCGATCTCGCTGCTCTTCGGCTTTTTGACAGCTTTATTGCTAGCCTGTCACTAAGCACCCACACTAACTACACTGTTCTACCCCCTATACCGGCGCCCCCGGAGCCTCCCGCAACTAAATAAAGTTACTAACCCCTAAACCGCCGCTCCTATACCCCGCTGCAACTCTTATAAATGTATTAACCCCTAAACCGCCGCTCCCGGACACCGCCGCCACCTACATTATACCTAGTAACCCCTATCCTGCCCCCCTATACCGCCGCCCTCTATAATAAAGTTATTAACCCATATCCTGCTGATCCCGGACCCCGCCGCAACTAAATAAATAGTTTAACCCCTAAACCGCCGCTCCCGGACCCCGCCGCAACCTATATTAAACTTATTAACCCCTATCCTGCCCCCCCCTACACCGTCGCCACCTATAATAAATGTATTAACCCCTATCCTGCCCCCCCTACACCGCCGCCACTGTAATAAATGTATTAACCCCTAAACCTAAGTCTAACACTAAACCTAACATCCCCCTAACTTAAATATTAATTAAATCTAAATAATATTTCTCTTATTAAATAAATTAATCCTATTTAAAACTAAATACTTACCTATAAAATAAACCCTAATATAGCTACAATATAAATAATAATTATATTGTAGCTATCTTAGGATTTATTTTTATTTTACAGGCATCTTTCAATTTATTTTAACTAGGTACAATAGCTTACCTAGCTAAAATAAAGAGAAATTTACCTGTAAAATAAAAACTAAGTTACAATTACACCTAACACTACACTATACTTTAATAAATTATTCCTATTTAAACTAAATACTTACGTGTAAAATAAACCCTAAGATAGCTACAATATAATTAATAATTACATTGTAGCTATTTTAGGATTTATATTTATTTTACAGGTAACTTTGTATTTATTTTAGCTAGTTAGAATAGTTATTAAATAGTTATTAACTATTTAATAACTACCTAGCTAAAAGAAATACAAAATTACCTGTAAAATAAATCCTAACCTAAGTTACAATTAAACCTAACACTACACTATCATTAAATTAATTAAATAAATTACCTACAAATAACTACAATTAAATTAAATTACATAAACTAACTAAAGTACAAAAAATAAAAAAAGCTAAGTTACAAAAAATAAAAAAAAATAAGTTACAAACATTTAAAAAATATTACAACAATTTTAAGCTAATTACACCTAATCTAAGCCCCCTAATAAAATAACAAAGCCCCGCAAAATAAAAAAATGCCCTACCCTATTCTACATTAAAAAAGTTCAAAGCTCTTTTACCTTACCAGCCCTTAAAAGGGCCTTTTGCGGGGCATGCCCCAAGAAAACAGCTCTTTTGCCTGTAAAAGAAAAATACAACCCCCCCAACGTTAAAACCCACCACCCACGTACCCCTAATCTAACCCAAACCCCCCTTAAATAAACCTAACACTACACCCCTGAAGATCATCCTACCTTGAGTCGTCTTCACTCAGCCGAGCCACCGATGGAACCGAAGAGGAGATCCGGAGCGGCAGAAGTGATCCTCCAAGGGGCGCTGAAGAAGTCTTCCATCCGATGAAGTGATCCTCCAAGGGGCGCTGAAGAAGTCTTCCATCCGGTGAAGTGATCCTCCAAGGGTCGCTGAAGAAGTCTTCCATCCGGGCAATGTCATCTTCCAAGCGGGGTCTTCAATCTTCTTTCTTCAGGATCCATCTTCATCCCGCCGACGCGGAACATCCTTCTTCCCCGACGGACTAACGACGAATGAAGGCTCCTTTAAGGGACGTCATCCAAGATGGCGTCCCTTCAATTCCAATTGGCTGATAGGATTCTATCAGCCAATTGGAATTAAGGTAGGAAAAATCTGATTGGCTGATTGAATCAGCCAATCAGATTGAAGTTCAATCCGATTGGCTGATCCAATCAGCCAATCAGATTGAGCTCGCATTCTATTGGCTGTTCCGATCAGCCAATAGAATGCGAGCTCAATCTGATTGGCTGATTCAATCAGCCAATCAGATTTTTCCTACATTAATTCCGATTGGCTGATAGAATCCTATCAGCCAATTGGAATTGAAGGGACGCCATCTTGGATGACGTCCCTTAAAGGAGCCTTCATTCATCGTTAGTCCGTCGGGGAAGAAGGATGTTCCGCGCCGGCGGGATGAAGATGGATCCTGAAGAAAGAAGATTGAAGACCCCGCTTGGAAGATGACATCGCCCGGATGGAAGACTTCTTCAGCGCCGCTTGGAAGATGACATCGCACGGATGGAAGACTTCTTCAGCGCCCCTTGGAGGATCACTTCATCGGATGGAAGACTTCTTCAGCTCCCCTTGGAGGATCACTTCTGCCGCTCCGGATCTCCTCTTCGGTTCCATCGGTGGCTTGGCTGAGTGAAGACGACTCAAGGTAGGATGATCTTCAGGGGGGTAGTGTTAGGTTTATTTAAGGGGGGTTTGGGTTAGATTAGGGGTATGTGGGTGGTGGGTTTTAACGTTGGGGGGGGGGTTGTATTTTTCTTTTACAGGCAAAAACATAATTTATGCTTACCTGATAAATTCCTTTCTCCTGTAGTGTAGTCAGTCCACGGGTCATCCATTACTTATGGGATATTAACTCCTCCCCAACAGGAAGTGCAAGAGGATCACCCAAGCAGAGCTGCTATATAGCTCCTCCCCTCTACGTCACACCCAGTCATTCGACCGACAACCAAACGAGAAAGGAGAAACTATAGGGTGCAGTGGTGACTGGAGTATAATTTAAAATTTAGACCTGCCACAAAAAACATAATTTATGCTTACCTGATAAATTCCTTTCTCCTGTAGTGTGATCAGTCCACGGGTCATCATTACTTCTGGGATATTACTCCTCCCCAACAGGAAGTGCAAGAGGATTCACCCAGCAGAGCTGCATATAGCTCCTCCCCTCTACGTCACTCCCAGTCATTCGACCAAGGACCAACGAGAAAGGAGAAGCCAAGGGTGTAGTGGTGACTGGAGTATAATTTAAAAAATATTTACCTGCCGCAAAAAAAACAGGGCGGGCCGTGGACTGATCACACTACAGGAGAAAGGAATTTATCAGGTAAGCATAAATTATGTTTTCTCCTGTTAAGTGTGATTAGTCCACGGGTCATCATTACTTCTGGGATACCAATACCAAAGCAAAAGTACACGGATGACGGGAGGGATAGGCAGGCTCTTTATACAGAAGGAACCACTGCCTGAAGAACCTTTCTCCCAAAAATAGCCTCCGAAGAAGCAAAAGTGTCAAATTTGTAAAATTTGGAAAAAGTATGAAGCGAAGACCAAGTTGCAGCCTTGCAAATCTGTTCAACAGAGGCCTCATTCTTAAAGGCCCAAGTGGAAGCCACAGCTCTAGTGGAATGAGCTGTAATTCTTTCAGGAGGCTGCTGTCCAGCAGTCTCATAAGCTAAATGAATTATGCTACGAAGCCAAAAAGAGAGAGAGGTAGCAGAAGCTTTTTGACCTCTCCTCTGACCAGAGTAAACGACAAACAGGGAAGACGTTTGTCGAAATTCTTTAGTTGCCTGTAAGTAAAATTTTAGGGCACGAACTACATCCAGATTGTGCAGAAGACGTTCCTTCTTTGAAGAAGGATTTGGACACAAGGATGGAACAACAATCTCTTGATTGATATTCCTGTTAGTGACTACCTTAGGTAAGAACCCAGGTTTAGTACGCAGAACTACCTTATCCGAGTGAAAAATCAAATAAGGAGAATCACAATGTAAGGCTGATAACTCAGAGACTCTTCGAGCCGAGGAAATAGCCATTAAAAATAGAACTTTCCAAGATAACAACTTTATATCAATGGAATGAAGGGGTTCAAACGGAACGCCCTGTAAAACATTAAGAACAAGGTTTAAACTCCATGGCGGAGCAACAGTTTTAAACACAGGCTTAATCCTGGCCAAAGCCTGACAAAAAGCCTGAACGTCTGGAACTTCTGACAGACGTTTGTGCAACAGAATGGACAGAGCTGAGATCTGTCCCTTTAAGGAACTAGTAGATAAACCCTTTTCTAAACCTTCTTGTAGAAAAGACAATATCCTAGGAATCCTAACCTTACTCCAAGAGTAACCTTTGGATTCGCACCAATATAGGTATTTACGCCATATCTTATGGTAAATTTTTCTGGTAACAGGCTTCCTAGCCTGTATTAAGGTATCAATAACTGACTCAGAAAAACCACGTTTTGATAAAATCAAGCGTTCAATTTCCAAGCAGTCAGCTTCAGAGAAGTTAGATTTTGATGTTTGAAAGGACCCTGTATCAGAAGGTCCTGTTTCAGAGGTAGAGACCAAGGTGGACAGGATGACATGTCCACCAGATCTGCATACCAAGTCCTGCGTGGCCATGCAGGTGCTATTAGAATCACTGATGCTCTCTCCTGCTTGATTCTGGCAATCAATCGAGGAAGCATCGGGAAGGGTGGAAATACATAAGCCATCCTGAAGGTCCAAGGTGCTGTCAAAGCATCTATCAGGACCGCTCCCGGATCCCTGGATCTGGACCCGTAACGAGGAAGCTTGGCGTTCTGTCGAGACGCCATGAGATCTATCTCTGGTTTGCCCCAACGTCGAAGTATTTGGGCAAAGACCTCCAGATGAAGTTCCCACTCCCCCGGATGAAAAGTCTTACGACTTAAAAAATCCGCCTCCCAGTTCTCCACTCCCGGGATGTGGATTGCTGACAGGTGGCAAGAGTGAGACTCTGCCCAGCGAATTATCTTTGATACTTCCATCATTGCTAGGGAGCTTCTTGTCCCTCCCTGATGGTTGATGTAAGCTACAGTCGTGATGTTGTCCGACTGAAACCTGATGAACCCCCGAGTTGTTAACTGGGGCCAAGCCAGAAGGGCATTGAGAACTGCTCTCAATTCCAGAATGTTTATTGGTAGGAGACTCTCCTCATGACTCCATTGTCCCTGAGCCTTCAGAGAATTCCAGACGGCACCAAAACCTAGAAGGCTGGCGTCTGTTGTTACAATTGTCCAGTCTGGCCTGCTGAATGGCATCCCCCTGGACAGATGTGGCCGAGAAAGCCACCATAGAAGAGAATTTCTGGTCTCCTGATCCAGATTCAAAGAAGGGGACAAGTCTGAGTAATCCCCATTCCACTGACTTAGCATGCACAATTGCAGTGGTCTGAGGTGTAGGCGTGCAAAGGGTACTATGTCCATTGCTGCTACCATTAAGCCGATTACCTCCATGCATTGAGCCACTGACGGGTGTTGAATGGAATGAAGGACGCGGCATGCACTTTGAAGTCTTGTTAACCTGTCTTCTGTCAGGTAAATCTTCATTTCTACAGAATCTATAAGAGTCCCCAGGAAGGGAACTCTTGTGAGTGGAAAGAGAGAACTTTTCCTTTCGTTCACCTTCCATCCATGCGACCTTAGAAATGCCAGTACTAACTCTGTATGAGACTTGGCAGTTTGAAAGCTTGAAGCTTGTATCAGAATGTCATCTAGGTACGGAGCTACCGAAATTCCTCGCGGTCTTAGTACCGCCAGAAGAGCACCCAGAACCTTTGTGAAGATTCTTGGAGCTGTAGCCAATCCGAATGGAAGAGCTACAAACTGGTAATGCCTGTCTAGGAAGGCAAACCTTAGATACCGGTAATGATCTTTGTGAATCGGTATGTGAAGGTAAGCATCCTTTAAATCCACTGTGGTCATGTACTGACCCTTTTGGATCATGGGTAAAATTGTCCGAATAGTCTCCATTTTGAACGATGGAACTCTTAGGAATTTGTTTAGGATCTTTAAATCCAGGATTGGTCTGAAAGTTCCCTCTTTTTTGGGAACCACAAACAGATTTGAGTAAAACCCTTGTCCCTGTTCCGACCGTGGAACTGGATGGATTACTCCCATTAACAAAAGCTCTTGTACGCAGCGTAGAAACGCCTTTTTCTTTGTTTGGTTTGTTGACAACCTTGACAGATGAAATCTCTCTCTTGGAGGAGAGTATTTGAAGTCCAGAAGGTATCCCTGAGATATTATCTCTAGCACCCAGGGATCCTGGACATCTCTTGCCCAAGCCTGGGCGAAGAGAGAAAGTCTGCCCCCCACTAGATCCGATCCCGGATCGGGGGCCCTCAATTCATGCTGTTTTAGGGGCAGCAGCAGGTTTCCTGGCCTGCTTGCCCTTGTTCCAGGACTGGTTAGGTCTCCAGCCTTGTCTGTAGCGAGCAACAGATCCTTCCTGTTTTGGAGCAGAGGCAGTTGATGCTGCTCCTGCTTTGAAATTCCGAAAGGAACGAAAATTAGACTGTCTAGCCTTAGGTTTGGCTCTGTCTTGAGGCAGGGCGTGGCCTTTACCTCCTGTAATGTCAGCGATAATTTCTTTCAAACCGGGCCCAAATAAGGTTTGCCCTTTGAAAGGTATATTAAGTAATTTAGACTTAGAAGTAACATCAGCTGACCAGGATTTTAGCCACAGTGCTCTGCGCGCCTGAATGGTGAATCCGGAATTCTTAGCCGTAAGTTTGGTTAAATGTACTACGGCCTCCGAAATGAATGAATTAGCTAGCTTAAGGACTCTAAGCTTGTCCGTAATCTCATCCAGAGTAGTTGAGCTAATGGTCTCTTCCAGAGACTCAAACCAGAATGCCGCCGCAGCCGTGACCGGCGCAATGCATGCAAGGGGTTGCAATATAAAACCTTGTTGAACAAACATTTTCTTAAGGTAACCCTCTAACTTTTTATCCATTGGATCTGAAAAGGCACAGCTATCCTCCACCGGGATAGTGGTACGCTTAGCTAAAGTAGAAACTGCTCCCTCCACCTTAGGGACCGTTTGCCATAAGTCCCGTGTGGTGGTGTCTATTGGAAACATCTTTCTAAATATCGGAGGGGGTGAGAACGGCACACCGGGTCTATCCCACTCCTTAGTAATAATTTCAGTTAGTCTCTTAGGTATAGGAAAAACGTCAGTACTCGATGGTACCGCAAAATATTTATCCAACCTACACATTTTCTCTGGTATTGCAACTGTGTTACAATCATTCAGAGCCGCTAACACCTCCCCTAGTAATACACAGAGGTTTTCCAGCTTAAATTTAAAATTTGAAATATCTGAATCCAATCTGTTTGGATCAGAACCGTCAGCCGCAGAAAGAAGCTCTCCGTCCTCATGTTCTGCAAGTTGTGACGCAGTATCTGACATGGCCCTAGCATTATCAGCGCACTCTGTTCTCACCCCAGAGTGATCACGCTTGCCTCTTAGTTCTGGTAATTTAGCCAAAACTTCAGTCATAACAGTAGCCATATCCTGTAATGTTATTTGTAATGGCCGCCCAGATGTACTCGGCGCCACGATATCACGCACCTCCCGAGCGGGAGATGCAGGTACTGACACGTGAGGCGAGTTAGTCGGCATAACTCTCCCCTCGCTGTTTGGTGAAATGTGTTCAATTTGTACAGATTGACTTTTATTTAAAGTAGCATCAATACAGTTAGTACATAAATTTTTATTGGGCTCCACTTTGGCATTAGCACATATAGCACAGATATCTTCCTCTGAATCAGACATGTTTAACACACTAACAAATAAACTTGCAACTTGGAAATACTATTCAAGTAAAATACTATGATATGAAAACGTACTGTGCCTATAAGAAGCACAGAAAGAGTTATGACAGTTGAAAATTAATAAACTGAAAAGGTTATAGCATCAATCTTTGTAAAAAAAACACAATTTTAGCAAAGGTTTGTTCCCATTAGCAAAGGATAACTAACCCTGATAGCAGAAAAAAGTTACAGAATAAACGTTTTTTATCACAGTCAACTACAATCTCACAGCTCTGCTGTGAGTGATTACCTCCCTCAAAACAAGTTTTGAAGACCCCTGAGTTCTGTAGAGATGAACCGGATCATGCAGGAAATACAATGAGCTTCTGACTGAATTTTTTGATGCGTAGCAAAAGCGCCAAAAAAGGCCCCTCCCCCTCACACACAACAGTGAGAGAGATCAGTAAACTGTCAGAAATTAGATCAAGCAACTGCCAAGTGGAAAAATAGTGCCCTAACATTTTATTCACCCAGTACCTCAGAAAATGAAAACGATTTTACATTCCAGCAAAAAACGTTTAAAATGAATTAAGAGTTATTAAAAAGCCTGTTGCTAGTCCCTGCAAAATAGGCTAAAGTCTTATGTACACAGTGCAATTCCAGTGAAGTACCATTCTCCAGAATACTGAAGTGTAAAATATACATACATGACAGCCTGATATCAGATGTTGCTAATGCATTTAAGGCTGAGTTTACATTATATCGGTATGGCAGGATTTTCTCATCAATTCCATTGTCAGAAAATAATAAGCTGCTACATACCTCTTTGCAGATTAATCTGCCCGCTGTCCCCTGATCTGAAGTTTACCTCTCCTCAGATGGCTGAGAAACAGCAATATGATCTTAACTACTCCGGCTAAAATCATAGTAAAAACTCAGGTAGATTCTTCTTCAAATTCTACCAGAGAAGGAATAACACACTCCGGTGCTATTATAAAATAACAAACTTTTGATTGAAGGTATAAAACTAAGTATAATCACCATAGTCCTCTCACACATCCTATCTAGTCGTTGGGTGCAAGAGAATGACTGGGAGTGACGTAGAGGGGAGGAGCTATATGCAGCTCTGCTGGGTGAATCCTCTTGCACTTCCTGTTGGGGATGAGTAATATCCCAGAAGTAATGATGACCCGTGGACTGATCACACTTAACAGGAGAAAACAGGGCGGGCCTTTCTCCTGTTAAGTGTAGTCAGTCCACGGGTCATCCATTACTTATGGGATACCAATACCAAAGCTAAAGTACACGGATGACGGGAGGGACAAGGCAGGCAGGATCTTTATACGGAAGGAACCACTGCCTGAAGAACCTTTCTCCCAAAAACAGCCTCCGAAGAAGCAAAAGTATCAAATTTGTAAAATTTTGAAAAAGTATGAAGAGAAGACCAAGTTGCAGCCTTGCAAATCTGTTCAACAGAGGCCTCATTCTTAAAGGCCCAAGTAGAAGCCAAAGCTCTAGTAGAATGAGCTGTAATCCTTTCAGGAGGTTGCTGTCCAGCAGTCTCATAGGCTAAACGTATCATGCTCCAAAGCCAAAAGGATAGAGAGGTAGCAGATGCTTTTTGACCTCTCCTCTGTCCAGAATAAACGACAAACAGGGAAGAAGTTTGACGAAAATCTTTAGTTGCCTGTAAATAAAATTTCAGGGCACGGACTACGTCTAGATTGTGCAGAAGTCGTTCCTTCTTTGAAGAAGGGTTAGGGCACAATGATGGAACAACAATCTCTTGATTGATATTCTTGTTAGTTTATTGGAAGGAGACTCTCCTCTTGAGTCCACGATCCCTGAGCCTTCAGGGAATTCCAGACAGCGCCCCAACCTAGTAGGCTGGCGTCTGTTGTTACAATTGTCCAGTCTGGCCTGCTGAAGGGCATCCCCCTGGACAGATGTGGCCGAGAAAGCCACCATAGAAGAGAATCTCTGGTCTCTTGATCCAGATTCAGCGTAGGGGACAAATCTGAGTAATCCCCATTCCACTGACTTAGCATGCACAATTGCAGCGGTCTGAGATGCAGGCGTGCAAAAGGAACTATGTCCATTGCCGCTACCATTAAGCCGATTACCTCCATGCATTGAGCCACTGACGGGTGTTGAATGGAATGAAGGACACGGCAAGCATTTAGAAGCTTTGTTAACCTGTCCTCTGTCAGGTAAATTTTCATTTCTACAGAATCTATAAGAGTCCCCAAGAAGGGAACTCTTGTGAGTGGTAACAGAGAACTCTTCTCCTCGTTCACTTTCCACCCATGCGACCTTAGAAATGCCAGTACTAACTCTGTATGAGACTTGGCAGTTTGGAAGCTTAACGCTTGTATCAGAATGTCGTCTAGGTACGGAGCTACCGAAATTCCTCGCGGTCTTAGTACCGCCAGAAGAGAGCCCAGAACCTTTGTAAAGATTCTTGGAGCCGTAGCCAACCCGAAGGGAAGAGCTACAAACTGGTAATGCCTGTCTAGGAAGGCAAACCTTAGATACCGGTAATGTTCTTTGTGAATCGGTATGTGAAGGTAAGCATCCTTTAAATCCACTGTGGTCATGTACTGACCTCTTTGGATCATGGGTAAGATTGTCCGAATAGTTTCCATTTTGAACGATGGAACTCTTAGGAATTTGTTTAGGATCTTTAAATCCAATATTGGTCTGAAGGTTCCCTCTTTTTTGGGAACCACAAACAGATTTGAGTAAAACCCTTGTCCGTGTTCCGACCGCGGAACTGGGTGGATCACTCCCATTAGTAAAAGGTCTTGTACACAGCGTAGAAACGCCTCTTTCTTTATCTGGTTTGTTGACAACCTTGAAAGGTGAAATCTCCCTTGTGGAGGAGAAGCTTTGAAGTCCAGAAGATATCCCTGAGATATGATCTCCAACGCCCAGGGATCCTGGACATCTCTTGCCCAAGCCTGGGCGAAGAGAGAGAGTCTGCCCCCCACTAGATCTGTTTCCGGATCGGGGGCCCTCACTTCATGCTGTCTTAGGGGCAGCAGCAGGTTTTCTGGCCTGCTTGCCCTTGTTCCAGGTCTGGTTAGGTTTCCAGCCTTGTCTGTAGCGAGCAACAGCTCCTTCCTGTTTTGTAGCAGAGGAAGTTGATGCTGCTCCTGCCTTGAAGTTACGAAAGGCACGAAAATTAGACTGTCTAGCCCTAGGTTTTGCTCTGTCTTGAGGCAGGGCATGGCCTTTACCTCCCGTAATATCAGCGATAATTTCTTTCAAACCGGGCCCGAATAAAGTCTGCCCCTTGAAAGGTATGTTAAGTAATTTAGATTTAGAAGTTACATCAGCTGACCAGGATTTTAGCCACAGCGCTCTGCGTGCCTGAATGGCGAATCCGGAATTCTTAGCCGTAAGTTTAGTTAAATGTACTACGGCATCAGAAATAAATGAATTAGCTAGCTTAAGGGTTTTAAGCTTGTGTGTAATCTCATCTAATGGCGCTGAGTCAAGGGTCTCTTCCAGAGACTCAAACCAAAATGCTGCCGCAGCCGTGACAGGCGCAATGCATGCAAGGGGTTGCAATATAAAACCTTGTTGAACAAACATTTTCTTAAGGTAACCCTCTAACTTTTTATCCATTGGATCTGAAAAGGCACAGCTATCCTCCACCGGGATAGTGGTACGCTTAGCTAAAGTAGAAACTGCTCCCTCCACCTTAGGGACCGTTTGCCATAAGTCCCGTGTGGTGGCGTCTATTGGAAACATTTTTCTGAATATAGGAGGGGGTGAGAAAGGCACACCGGGTCTATCCCACTCCTTAGTAACAATTTCAGTAAGTCTCTTAGGTATAGGAAAAACGTCAGTACTCGTCGGTACCGCAAAATATTTATCCAACCTACACATTTTCTCTGGGATTGCAACTGTGTTACAATCATTCAGAGCCGCTAACACCTCCCCTAGCAATACACGGAGGTTTTCCAGCTTAAACTTAAAATTTGAAATGTCTGAATCCAGTTTATTTGGATCAGATCCGTCACCCGCAGAATGAAGCTCTCCGTCCTCATGTTCTGCAAATTGTGACGCAGTATCAGACATGGCCCTAGCATTATCAGCGCACTCTGTTCTCACCCCAGAGTGATCTCGTTTACCCCTAAGTTCTGGCAATTTAGACAAAACTTCAGTCATAACATTAGCCATGTCTTGTAGAGTGATTTGTAATGGCCGCCCTGATGTACTTGGCGTTACAATATCACGCACCTCCTGAGCGGGAGATGCAGGTACTGACACGTGAGGCAAGTTAGTCGGCATAACTTCCCCCTCGCTGTCTGGTGAATGTTGCTTAACATGTACAGATTGACTTTTATTTAAAGTAGCATCAATGCAATTAGTACATAAATTTCTATTGGGCTCCACCTTGGCTTTTGAACATATTGCACAAAGAGATTCCTCTGTGTCAGACATGTTTAACAAACTAGCAATTAGACTAGCAAGCTTGGAATACTTTTCAACTAAATTTACAAGCAATATGTAAAACGTTACTGTGCCTTTAAGAAGCACAGAAAAACTGTCACGATTGAATAACAATGAACCGGATTAGTTATAGAAACCAAATTTTCACAGTAAAAGCATAAATTTAGCAAAGGATTGCACACATTAGCAATGGATGATTAACCCTTAATATCAGAAAAAACGTATAACAATTGAAAATATAAGCGTTTTTATCACAGTCAAAGCACAGTCTCACAGGTCTGCTGTGAGTGATTACCTCCCTCAAAACTAGTTTTGAAGACCCCTGAGCTCTGTGGAGACGTCCTGGATCATGCAGGGAGAAAAAGGCAGACTGTGACTGAATTTCTGATGCGTAGTAAAAGCGCCAAAATAGGCCCCTCCCACTCACAATACAACAGTGAGGGAAGCTCAGTAAATTGTTTTAATTTAAAACAAACGACAGCCATGTGGAAAATAATGCCCAAAACAATTTTTCACCAAGTACCTCAGATAATTAAACGATTTAACATGCCAGCAAACGTTTAAAATCTAATTTATGAAATGTCATTAAAAGCCTGCTGCTAGTCGTTCCACTGCAAGATAGGCTAAAAGTTATATGCATACAGTATTTTCCCAGTGAAGTGCCATTCCCCAGAAATACTTAAGTGTAAACATACATACATATCAGCCTGATACCAGTTGCTACTACTGCATTTAAGGCTGTACTTACATTATATCGGTATTAGCAGTATTTTCTCAGTCAATTCCATTCCTTAGAAAATAATATACTGCAACATACCTCTTTGCAGGTGAACCTGCCCGCTGTCCCCTGATCTGAAGTTACCTCACTCCTCAGAATGGCCGAGAACAGAAAATGGATCTTAGTTACGTCCGCTAAGATCATACAAAAAACTCAGGTAGATTCTTCTTCAAATTCTGCCTGAGAAGAAAAACAACACACTCCGGTGCCGTTTTAAAATAACAAACTTTTGATTGAAGATATAAAAACTAAGTTTAATCACCACAGTCCTCTCACACATCCTATCTATTAGTTGGGTGCAAGAGAATGACTGGGTGTGACGTAGAGGGGAGGAGCTATTTAGCAGCTCTGCTTGGGTGATCCTCTTGCACTTCCTGTTGGGGAGGAGTTAATATCCCATAAGTAATGGATGACCCGTGGACTGACTACACTTAACAGGAGAAAGAGCTGTTTTCTTTGGGGCATGCCCCGCAAAAGGCCCTTTTAAGGGCTGGTAAGGTAAAAGAACTTTGAACTTTTTTAATTTAGAATAGGGTAGGGCATTTTTTTATTTTGGGGGGCTTTGTTATTTTATTAGGGGGCTTAGATTAGGTGTAAGTATCTTAAAATTTTAATATTTTTTAAATGTTTGTAACTTATTTTTTTTATTTTTTGTAACTTAGCTTTTTTTATTTTTTGTACTTTAGTTAGTTTATGTAATTGCATTTAATTGTAGTTATTTGTAGGTAATTTATTTAATTAATTTAATGATAGTGTAGTGTTAGGTTTAATTGTAACTTAGGTTAGGATTTATTTTACAGGTAATTTTGTATTTCTTTTAGCTAGGTAGTTATTAAATAGTTAATAACTATTTAATAACTATTCTAACTAGCTAAAATAAATACAAAGTTACCTGTAAAATAAATATAAATCCTAAAATAGCTACAATGTAATTATTAATTATATTGTAGCTATCTTAGGGTTTATTTTACAGGTAAGTATTTAGTTTAAATAGGAATAATTTATTAAAGTATAGTGTAGTGTTAGGTGTAATTGTAACTTAGGTTAGGATTTATTTTACAGGTAAATTTCTCTTTATTTTAGCTAGGTAAGCTATTAAATAGTTAATAACTATTTAATAGCTATTGTACCTAGTTAAAATAAATTGAAAGATGCCTGTAAAATAAAAATAAATCCTAAGATAGCTACAATATAATTATTATTTATATTATAGCTATATTAGGGTTTATTTTATAGGTAAGTTTATAGGTAAGTATTTAGTTTTAAATATGATTCATTTAGTTAATAATAGAAATATTATTTCGATTTATTTAATTAATATTTAAGTTAGGGGGGTGTTAGGTTTAGTGTTAGACTTAGGTTTAGGGGTTAATAAATTTATTACAGTGGCGGCGGTGTAGGGGGGGCAGGATAGGGGTTAATAAATGTATTATAGGTGGCGACGGTGTAGGGGGGGCAGGATAGGGGTTAGAAGGTATAATGTAGGTGGCGGCGGTGTCCGGGAGCGGCGGTTTAGGGGTTAATACATTTATAAGAGTTGCGGCGGGGTCTAGGAGCGGCGGATTAGGGGTTACTAACTTTAATTAGTTGCGGGGGGCTCCGGGGGCGCCGGTATAGGGGGTTAACATATTTATTATAGTGGTGGCGGGTCCGGGAGCGGTGGTTTAGGGGTTAATCAGTTTATTATAGTGGCGGTGGGCTCCGGGAGCGGCGGTTTAGGGGGAAAACACTTTATTTAGTTGCGGCGGTGTAGGGGGGGACAGATTAGGGGTGTTTAGACTCAGGGTACATGTTAGGGTGTTAGGTGTAGACAGCTCCCATAGGAATCAATGGGATGTCTGGCAGCAGCGAACATGAACTTTCGCTATGGTCAGACTCCCATTGATTCCTATGGGATCCGCCACCTCCAGGGCGGCGGATTGAAAACCGGGTACGCTGGGCCGGAAAAGTGACGAGCGTACCTGCTAGTTTTTTGATAACTAGCAAAAGTAGTCAGATTGTGCCGCACTTGTGTGCGGAACATCTGGAGTGACGTAAGAATCGATCTGTGTCGGACTGAGTCCGGCGGATCGAAGCTTACGTCACTAAATTCTACTTTTGCCGGTCTCTAGTCTTTGATAACTAAGGCGAATCAGCCTCGCCACAAATACGCTGTGGAATTCCAGCGTATTTGAGGTTGATGGCTTGATAACTACCCCCCATAGGGTCAGATAACTCTGCTAGAAGTAAGCTTTTTGCACGCGTCAGGTAGCTCTCATATTATAAGTTGCAAGTAAACCGTTTTTGCCTGTGCGCTAAACCAACAGAATATTGTGATTGCGTTAACTTATTCCCCATGGAAGTCAATCAAGCAAAAAAAGTAGAAAAACCCATAACACCCTACTCACGTGCAAACTTGTGCACTAACCCAACATGAAAATATGAATATTGCACATTCCAATGTTCTTCATATAGCAGAATATGTTCTATTTATTCATAAATACATATTTCTACACTTATCAGATGGTATATACAGGATTATATAAAGATATGGATATATACAGATATATATAGGAATATCTATTTAAAAATACATAGAACATATTCTGGTTTGTGCAGAACATTGGAATGTGAAATGTTTACAGTAAATACACAGTATAACACTTACTTAAAATATGAATATTGCTTAAATTGTCTCCAGAGACTCTCCCTCCCATTCCCTTTGCTCTGCTCATGACCTTCTACTCTCCTCCTCTCCCCTAGTTTTGAAAGCTTTAAGCGCTCCTTAAATAATCTACTATTCAGGGATGCATATAACCTACACTAACCCTTCCTAATCCCAGTTCCTCTCCTCCATTGCTATCCCCTTGAACCCCCTTAGCATGTAAGCCTAAGAGCCCAACTGTTTGCAGGTCACCTTCATAAGAGCCGACTACAACAGTGCAACTCTCGGCAGGGCCCTCTACCCATTTGATCCCTATAAATGTTACCTTGTATACTGTATATGTTTATAGCATTGCGGAATCTGTTGGCGCTCTACAAATAATTGATAATAATAATAAAATTAAATATGATTTTACATGTTTTCAGCTACTTCACTGCAAAGGGCCCCAATGCACTTTTCTATATATGTATACATATGTTCACACATATAAACATATTTATACATACATATATAATTATACATACATATATATATATATATAATTATTTTTATTATGAGAGATCAGGCAAGAAAACAAATCCAACAACAGATTGGAATTTACAGCAATCCAGAGTTACATAAGTTGATCTTAATGACATTTGTACACAATGTATATAATACAAATTGCTATGAACAGTTTTATGCATATGATACATAATGTTTTCATCTTATCTCTTACATCAAATAAAGAGAATATAAAAATCAGACTTTTCCAAGATAATAATGATGTCTTGTGATTCCAGTCTCTCTCAATATTTTATCTTTTTGTTTTTAAATAAATAAAACTTAAATAAAACTAAACAACGCCTAACCATTTGTGACATGGGATTTCAAATTTCGAGCAACTAAGTATCTGCTATACCTCTGGGATTTGCAAGAGAAAAAAAAAAAAAGGTGGTTGAAAACCCTTACTCTCTCCAGCTCCTTTCCCCTCCTCCCCCCCCTGCTAAATTAGATTATATTCCTCTTCCAAATTCCTTTATTACTAGTTTTATTTTTTACAAAATTTGTGCAATAAGAATCTCTCCTCCCTCTCCGTCTATTACTGCTCTATCAGAGTCATAAAGCACGGCACAATCTCTGCTTAAAGAAGCTGATAAGAGTAATTCGGTCTGTGCAAACGGTCCAAGTATCTGTCTTTGTATCACTGGGGTTTGCTTGCATAGGAAAGGCTCCAATTTTGTTAAAAAAGGTCGTAGTCTTCGCATTATGTCAAGTTTAACATCAAACTGCTCAGTGAACAGGTGTTTGTAAAGTTTGTGTTTGAACTGTGTAATGGTAGAGGGTTTCCTATCCGTCCACAGACACAATATGCAGTTTCTAGCTATCAACATAAACAAGGTCAGCAGACTATGGCATTTCCTAGGCACCGTGTTCCATCGGAAGAGACACACCTGTTCTAAATGTAACGTGGTGGTAATCCCCAGTGCAACTTTGAGCCAGTATTGAATTTTTGCCCAAAATTGCCGAAATAAAGGGCAGTAAAAGAAGTAGTGAGGTACATCGGGGGCCACCGCTCCACATTTCTTGCATCTATTCGTTTGTTGGGGGTTCCATTTAGAGAGTCTACTGGGAGTTATATAGTCAAAATGTATCATTTGTATCTGTGCCTCACGGAGGGGTATGCTCAGTGTTGCATTTTTAGTTAAGTCTAAACTTTTTTGTATGTCAGAATAAAGAATATCACCTACACCTCTCAATACCCACCTATCAAGTGTCCATGCTTGTGTATCAGTAGCTGCTTGATGTACTAAGATTCCATATATGCTAGACAAAGAAAAGTTCCCTAGGGTGAAGGCTGTCTGTGGAATAGCAAATATCGAAGTGTCCCAAAAATTCGGGTCCTTTTGTTTAATAGCATCTACGTAATGACGTACTTGCATATGTGCATAGAACTGTTTGTTTGGAATAGCATACTTGGTGCTCAATTCATGAAACATTTTGACTGTGTACGACAGAGTCCAGGAGCTCCCCGACCATTCTGATCCCTTTTTCCCTCCACTGTTGGAACGACAAGGAATCAATACCCATAGGAAAGTATAAATTACCCACCAGAGGGAGCATTTTGGGGGAGGGTTGATGCAAGCACAAACATTTATAAGCCAGATGCCACACAGCCAATGAGCCCTTGTAAAGAACAGAAGACCTAATGCGAGAAGCAGCCTTATTCGGCTTAAAAACAGAATTTATGTTTACCTGATAAATTTCTTTCTCCTACGGTGTATCCGGTCCACGGCTTCATCCTTACTTGTGGGATATTCTCTTCCCCTACAGGAAGTGGCAAAGAGAGCACACAGCAGAGCTGTCCATATAGCTCCCCTCAGGCTCCGCCCCCCCAGTCATTCGACCGACGGTTAGGAGAAAAAGGAGAACCATAAGGTGCAGTGGTGACTGTAGTTTACAAAAAAATAAATTTAAACCTGACCAAAATGCCAGGGCGGGCCGTGGACCGGATACACCGTAGGAGAAAGAAATTTATCAGGTAAACATAAATTCTGTTTTCTCCTACATTGGTGTATCCGGTCCACGGCTTCATCCTTACTTGTGGGAACCAATACCAAAGCTTTAGGACACGGATGAAGGGAGGGAACAAGTCAGGTAACCTAAACGGAAGGCACCACTGCTTGCAAAACCTTTCTCCCAAAAATAGCCTCCGAAGAAGCAAAAGTAATGAATTTGTAAAATTTGGCAAACGTATGCAGTGAAGACCAAGTCGCTGCCTTACAAATCTGTTCAACAGAAGCCTCATTCTTGGAAGCCCATGTGGAAGCCACAGCTCTAGTAGAGTGAGCTGTAATTCGTTCAGGAGGCTGCCTTCCAGCAGTCTCATAAGCCAACCGGATGATGCTTTTCAGCCAGAAAGACAGAGAGGTCGCAGTCGCCTTTTGACTTCTCCTCTTGCCAGAATAGACGACAAACAAGGACGATGTTTGTCTGAAGTCTTTAGTTGCTTTTAGATAAAACTTTAAAGCACGAACCCCATCAAGATGGTGTAACAGACGTTCCTTGTTAGAAACTGGATTAGGACACAGAGAAGGAACAACTATTTCCTGGTTGATATTCTTATTGGAAACCACTTTTGGAAGAAAACCAGGTTTGGTACGTAAAACGACCTTATCTGTATGAAACACCAGATAGGGTGAATTACACTGCAAAGCAGACAATTCAGAAACTCTTCTAGCAGAAGAAATAGCTACAAAAAAACAAAACTTTCCAAGATAGTAACTTAATATCTATGGAATGTAGAGGTTCAAACGGAACCCCTTGAAGAACTGAAAGAACTAAATTTAGACTCCATGGAGGAGCCACAGGTCTGTAGACAGGCTTGATTCTGACTAAAGCCTGTACAAACCCTGAATATCTGGCATGGCTGCCAGACGCTTGTGTAACCAAACAGACAGAGCAGATATCTGTCCCTTAAAAGAACTAGCTGACAGACCTTTCTCCAATCCTTCTTGGAGAAAAGATAGTATCCTAATCCTAATCTTACTCCATGAGTAACCCTTGGATTCGCACCAGCAAAGATATTTCCGCCATATCTTATGGTAAATTTTCCTGGTGACAGGCTTTCTAGCCTGGATCAGAGTATCTATAACTGATTCCGAAACCCCACGTTTAGCTAGAATCAAGCGTTCAATCTCCAAGCAGTCAGTTGCAGAGAAACTAGGTTTGGATGTTCGAATCGACCTTGAATTAGAAGGTCCTGCCTCAAAGGCAGCTTTCATGGTGGAACCGATGACATATTCACCAGGTCTGCATACCAAGTCCTGCGTGGCCACGCAGGAGCTATTAGAATTACCGAAGCCTTCTCCTGCTTGATCCTGGCCACTAGCCGGGGAGAAGGGGAAACGGTGGAAAGACATAAGCTAGATTGAACGACCAAGGCGCTACTAAGGTATCTACCAATGTCGCCTTGGGATCCCTGGACCTGGACCCGTAACGTGTAACTTTGGAGTTCTGACGTGACGCCATCAGATCCAGATCTGTAATGCCCCATAGCTGGGTCAGCTGAGCAAAAAAACCTCCGGGTGGAGTTCCCACTCCCCCGGATGGAAAGTCTGAAGACTCAGATAATCCGCTTCCCAGTTGTCCACTCCTAGGATGTGAATTGCTGATAGATGGCAGGAGTGATCCTCTGCCCATTTGATGATCTTGGATACCTCCCTCATCGCCAGGGAACTCTTTGTTCCCCCCTGATGATTGATGTACGCAACAGTCGTCAAGTTGTCCGACTGAAAATTGATGAATTTGGCCTCCGCTAGTTGAGGCCATGCCTGGAGCGCATTGAATATCGCTCTCAATTCCAAAATGTTTATCGGGAGAAGAAATTCTTCCCGAGACCATAGACCCTGAACCTTCAGGGACTTCCAGACCGCGCCCCAGCCTAAGAGGCTGGCGTCGGACGTGACAATGATCCACTTCGGTCTTCGGAAACTCATTCCCTGAGACAGGTGATCCTGAGACAACCACCAGAGGAGTGAGTCTCTGGTTTGCTGGTCCATCTGAATCTGGGGAGAAAAATCTGCATAATCCCCATTTCATTGTTTGAGCATGCACAGTTGCAATGGTCTTAAATGAATTCGAGCAAAAGGAACCACGTCCATTGCCGCAACCATTAGTCCTGTTACCTCCATGCACTGACCTATGGAGGGTTGAGGAATGGATTGAAGAACTCGACAAGTGTTCAAAAGTTTTAGTTTCCTGACCTCTGTCAGAAAGATTTTCATTTCTACAGAGTCTATTATTGTTCCCAGGAAGGGAACCCTTGTGAACGGGGACAGAGAACTTTTTTCTATGTTCACCTTCCACCCGTGAGACCTTAGAAAGGCTAGAACAATGTCCGTATGAGCCCTTGCTTTGTGAAAAGACGACGCCTGTATTAAATGTCATCTAGTTAAGGTGCTACTGCAATGCCCCTTGGCCTTAGCACCGCTAGAAGAGACCCTAGCACCTTTGTGAAAATTCTCGGAGCAGTGGCCAATCCGAAGGGAAGAGCCACGAACTGGTAATCCGAATAATTTCCATTTGGAATGATGGAACTCTGAGTAATTGGTCTAGGATCTTTAAATCCAGAATTGGCCTGAAAGTTCCTTCCTTTTTGGGAACTACAAACAGGTTTGAGTAAAATCCCAGTCCTTGTTCTGCTGTTGGAACTGGGTTTATCACTCCCATTTTTAAAAGGTACTCTACGCAATGTAAGAATGCCTGTCTCTCTATCTGGTCTAAAGATAAGCGAGACAAGTGGAACCTTCCCCTTGGAGGAAGGTCCTTGAATTCTAGAAGATACCCCTGAGAGACAATTTCTAGTGCCCAGGGGTCCGGAACATCTCTTGCCCAGGCCTGAGCAAAGAGAGAAAATCTGCCCCCTACTAGATCCGGTCCCGGATCGGGGGCTACCCCTTCATGCTGTCTTGGTAGCAGCAGCAGGTCTTTTGGCCTGTTTACCCTTGTTCCAGCCTTGCAATGGTTTCCATGCTGGTTTGGGCTGGGGTGCGTTACCCTCTTGCCTAGTGGCTGTAGAGGTAGAAGCCGGTCCGTTCCTGAAATTGCGAAAGGAACGAAAATTAGACTTATTTTTAACTTTGAAAGGTCTATCCTGTGGAAGGGCATGGCCCTTTCCCCCAGTGATATCTGAAATAATTTCTTTCAACTCTGGCCCGAATAGGGTCTTACCTTGAAAGGAATATTAAACAATTTTGTTTTGGACGACACATCCGCCGACCACGATTTTAGTCAAAGCGCTCTACTCGCCACTATTGCGAAACCAGAATTTTTCGCCGCTAATTTAGCTAACTGAAAAGAGGCATCTGTAATGAAAGAATTAGCCAACTTCAGGGCGTGAATTCTATTCATGACTTCATCCTAAGAAGTCTCCTTCTGGAGCGAGTTTTCTAATTCCTCAAACCAAAAAGCAGCTGCAGTGGTTACAGGAATAATGCAAGAAAACAGAATTTATGCTTACCTGATAAATTACTTTCTCCAACGGTGTGTCCGGTCCACGGCGTCATCCTTACTTGTGGGATATTCTCTTCCCCAATAGGAAATGGCAAAGAGTCCCAGCAAAGCTGGTCACATGATCCCTCCTAGGCTCCGCCCACCCCAGTCATTCGACCGACGGACAGGAGGAAATATATATAGGAGAAACCATATGATACCGTGGTGACTGTAGTTAGAGAAAATAATTCATCAGACCTGATTAAAAAACCAGGGCGGGCCGTGGACCGGACACACCGTTGGAGAAAGTAATTTATCAGGTAAGCATAAATTCTGTTTTCTCCAACATTGGTGTGTCCGGTCCACGGCGTCATCCTTACTTGTGGGAACCAATACCAAAGCTTTAGGACACGGATGAAGGGAGGGAGCAAATCAGGTCACCTAAACGGAAGGCACCACAGCTTGCAAAACCTTTCTCCCAAAAATAGCCTCCGAAGAAGCAAAAGTATCAAATTTGTCAAATTTGGCAAAAGTGTGCAGTGAAGACCAAGTCACTGCCTTACATATCTGGTCAACAGAAGCCTCGTTCTTGAAGGCCCATGTGGAAGCCACAGCCCTAGTGGAGTAAGCTGTGATTCTTTCAGGAGGCTGCCGTCCGGCAGTCTCATAAGCCAAACGGATAATGCTTTTAAGCCAAAAGGAAAAAGAGGTAGAAGTCGCTTTTTGACCTCTCCTTTTACCAGAATAAACAACAAACAAGGAAGATGTTTGTCTGAAATCTTTAGTAGCCTCTAAATAGAACTTTAGAGCACGGACAACGTCCAAATTGTGTAACAAACGTTCCTTCTTTGAAACTGGATTCGGACACAAAGAAGGTACAACTATCTCCTGGTTAATATTTTTGTTAGAAACAACTTTAGGAAGAAAACCAGGCTTAGTACGCAAAACCACCTTATCTGCATGGAACACCAGATAAGGAGGAGAACACTGCAGAGCAGATAACTCTGAAACTCTTCTAGCAGAAGAAATTGCAACCAAAAACAAAACTTTCCAAGATAGTAACTTAATATCTACGGAATGTAAGGGTTCAAACGGAACCCCTTGAAGAACTGAAAGAACTAGATTTAGACTCCAGGGAGGAGTCAAAGGTCTGTAAACAGGCTTGATCCTAACCAGAGCCTGAACAAATGCTTGAACATCTGGCACAGCTGCCAGTCTTTTGTGTAGTAAGACAGATAAGGCAGAGATCTGTCCCTTTAGAGAACTTGCAGATAAACCTTTCTCCAAACCTTCTTGAAGAAAGGAGAGAATCTTAGGAATTTTTATCTTATTCCATGGGAATCCTTTGGATTCACACCAACAGATATATTTTTTCCATATTTTATGGTAAATTTTTCTAGTTACAGGTTTTCTGGCCTGAACCAGAGTATCTATCACCGAATCTGAAAACCCACGCTTTGATAGAATCAAGCGTTCAATCTCCAAGCCGTCAGTTGGAGGGAGACCAGATTTGGGTGTTCGAATGGACCTTGAACAAGAAGGTCCTGTCTCAAAGGTAGCTTCCATGGTGGAGCCGATGACATATTCACCAGGTCTGCATACCAAGTCCTGCGTGGCCACGCAGGAGCTATCAAGATCACCGAGGCCCTCTCCTGATTGATCCTGGCTACCAGCCTGGGAATGAGAGGAAACGGTGGGAATACGTAAGCTAGGTTGAAAGTCCAAGGTGCTACTAGTGCATCTACTAGAGTCGCCTTGGGATCCCTGGATCTGGACCCGTAGCAAGGAACCTTGAAGTTCTGACGAGACGCCATCAGATCCATGTCTGGAATGCCCCATAATTGAGTTATTTGGGCAAAGATTTCCGGATGGAGTTCCCACTCCCCCGGATGAAATGTCTGACGACTCAGAAAATCCGCTTCCCAATTTTCCACTCCTGGGATGTGGATCGCAGACAAGTGGCAGGAGTGATCCTCCGCCCATTGAATTATTTTGGTCACTTCTTTCATCGCCAGGGAACTCTTTGTTCCCCCTTGATGATTGATATAAGCAACAGTCGTCATGTTGTCTGATTGGAACCTTATGAATTTGGCCTTTGCTAGTTGAGGCCAAGCTCTGAGAGCATTGAATATCGCTCTCAGTTCCAGAATGTTTATCGGGAGAAGAGACTCTTCCCGAGACCATAGACCCTGAGCTTTCAGGGATTCCCAGACCGCACCCCAGCCCACTAGACTGGCGTCGGTCGTGACAATGACCCACTCTGGCCTGCGGAAGCTCATTCCCTGGGACAGATGGTCCAGGGTCAGCCACCAACGGAGTGAATCTCTGGTCCTTTGATCTACTTGAATCATTGGAGACAAGTCTGTATAATCCCCATTCCACTGTTTGAGCATGCACAGTTGTAATGGTCTTAGATGAATTTGTGCAAAAGGAACTATGTCCATTGTTGCAACCATCAATCCTATTACTTCCATGCACTGCGCTATGGAAGGACGAGGAACAGAATGAAGTACTTGACAAGAGCTTAGAAGTTTTGATTTTCTGACCTCTGTCAGAAAAATCCTCATTTCTAAGGAATCTATTATTGTTCCCAAGAAGGGAACTCTTGTTGACGGGGACAGAGAACTCTTTTCTTTGTTCACCTTCCATCCGTGAGATGTGAGAAAGGCTAGAACGATGTTCGTATGAGCCTTTGCCTTTGACAGGGACGACGCTTGTATTAGAATGTCGTCCAAGTAAGGTACTACTGCAATGCCCCTTGGTCTTAGAACCGCTAGAAGGGACCCTAGCACCTTTGTGAAAATCCTTGGAGCAGTGGCTAATCCGAATGGAAGAGCCACAAACTGGTAATGTTTGTCCAGAAAAGCGAACCTTAGGAACTGATGATGTTCCTTGTGGATAGGGATATGTAGGCACGCATCCTTTAGATCCACGGTAGTCATAAATTGACTTTCCTGGATGGTGGGTAGAATCGTTCGAATAGTTTCCATTTTGAACGATGGTACCCTGAGGAATTTGTTTAGGATCTTCAAATCCAGAATTGGTCTGAACGTTCCCTCTTTTTTGGGAACTACGAACAGATTGGAATAAAATCCCATACCTTGTTCCTTTATTGGAACTGGGTGTATCACACCCATCTTTAACAGGTCTTCTACACAATGTAAGAATGCCTGTCTCTTTATTTGGTTTGAGGATAAGTGAGACTTGTGGAACCTTCCCCTTGGGGGTAGATCCTTGAATTCCAGGAGATAACCTTGAGAAACTATTTCTAGCGCCCAAGGATCCTGAACATCTCTTGCGCAAGCCTGAGCAAAGAGAGAGAGTCTGCCCCCCACCAGATCCGGTCCCGGATCGGGGGCTACTCCTTCATGCCGTTTTGTTAGCAGTGGCAGGCTTCTTGGCCTGCTTACCCTTGTTCCAGCCTTGCATTGGTTTCCAGGCTGGTTTGGGTTGTGAGGCATTACCCTCTTGCTTAGAGGATGCAGAATTAGAGGCTGGTCCATTTCTGCGAAAGGGACGAAAATTAGGCTTATTTTTAGCCTTAAAAGACCTATCCTGTGGAAGGGCGTGGCCCTTTCCCCCAGTGATGTCTGAAATAATTTCTTTCAAATCAGGTCCAAATAAAGTTTTACCTTTGAAAGGAATGTTAAGCAATTTTGTCTTGGATGACACATCCGCTGACCAAGACTTTAGCCAGAGCGCTCTGCGCGCCACGATAGCAAACCCTGAATTTTTCGCCGCTAATTTTGCTAATTGCAAAGCGGCATCTAAAATAAAAGAGTTAGCCAATTTAAGTGCGTGAACTCTGTCCATAACCTCCTCATATGGAGTTTCTCTACTGAGCGACTTTTCTAGTTCCTCGAACCAGAACCACGCTGCCGTAGTGACAGGAACAATGCATGAAATTGGTTGAAGAAGGTAGCCTTGCTGTACAAAAATCTTTTTAAGCAAACCCTCCAATTTTTTATCCATAGGATCTTTGAAAGCACAACTATCTTCGATAGGAATAGTAGTGCGTTTGTTTAGAGTAGAAACTGCCCCCTCGACCTTGGGGACTGTCTGCCATAAGTCCTTTCTGGGGTCGACCATAGGAAATAATTTCTTAAATATAGGGGGAGGAACAAAAGGTATGCCAGGCTTTTCCCACTCTTTATTTACTATGTCCGCCACCCGCTTGGGTATAGGAAAAGCGTCGGGGGGCACCGGAACCTCTAGGAACCTGTCCATCTTGCATAATTTCTCTGGAATGACCAAATTGTCACAATCATCCAGAGTAGATAATACCTCCTTAAGCAGTGCGCGGAGATGTTCTAATTTAAATTTAAATGTCACAACATCAGGTTCAGCTTGATGAGAAATTTTTCCTGAATCTGAAATTTCTCCCTCAGACAAAACCTCCCTCATGGCCCCTTCAGATTGGTGTGAGGGTAGAACAATTATCATCAGCGTCCTCTTGCTCTTCAGTGTTTAAAACAGAGCAATCGCGCTTTCTCTGATAAGTAGGCATTTTGGATAAAAGATTTGCTATGGAGTTATCCATTACAGCCGTTAATTGTAGCATGGTAATAAGTATTGGCGCACTAGATGTACTAGGGGCCTCCTGCATGGGCAAAACTGGTGTAGACACAGTAGGAGATGATGTAGTATCATGTTTACTCCCCTCATTTGAGGAATCATCTTGGGCAATATCATTATTTGTGTCAGTACTGTCCTTACTTTGTTTGGACGCTATGGCACAAATATCACATAAATTTAAATGGGGAGACACATTGGCTTTCATACATATAGAACATAGCTTATCTGAAGGTACAGACATGTTAAACAGGCTTAAACTTGTCAACAAAGCACAAAAAACGTTTTAAAATAAAACCGTTACTGTCACTTTAAATTTCAAACAGAAAACACTTTATTACTGAATATGTGAAAAAGTATGAAGGAATTGTTCAAAAATTACCAAAATTTTACCACAGTGTCTTAAGGCCTTAAAAGTATTGCACACCAAATTTCAGAGCTTTAACCCTTAAAATAACGGAACCAGAGCCGTTTTTCTATTTAACCCCTATACAGACCCAGATATAGGCTTTGCTAAGACCCAACCAAGCCCTGAGGGGAATACGATACCAAATGACGCCTTCTAAAAGCTTTTTCAGAGATTCTTAGATCCTCACACATGCATCTGCATGCCCTGCTCTCAAAAAACAACTGCGCATTAATGGCGCGAAAATGAGGCTCAGTCTATGACTAGAAAGGCCCCCTGACTGAAAAAGGTGTCCAATACAGTGCCTGCCGTTTTATAAACGTTCCCCAAGATTATAAATGCCAATTGTTAGCCTAAATCTGAATAATATGCACAAATAAAGCAATCGATTTAGCCCATAAAAATGTCTACCAGTTTTTTAGCCCATAATAAGCCCTTTATTCTGTTTGTTTTTTGACTAAGAAAATGGCTTACCGGTCCCCATGAGGGGAAATGACAGCCTTCCAGCATTACACAGTCTTGTTAGAAATATGGCTAGTCATACCTTAAGCAGAAAAGTCTGCTAACTGTTTCCCCCAACTGAAGTTACTTCATCTCAACAGTCCTATGTGGAAACAGCAATCAATTTTAGTTACTGTCTGCTAAAATCATCTTCCTCTTACAAACAGAAATCTTCATCCTTTTCTGTTTCAGAGTAAATAGTACATACCAGCACTATTTTAAAATAACAAACACTTGATAGAAGAATAAAAACTACATTTAAACACCAAAAAACTCTTAACCATCTCCGTGGAGATGTTGCCTGTGCAACGGCAAAGAGAATGACTGGGGTGGGCGGAGCCTAGGAGGGATCATGTGACCAGCTTTGCTGGGACTCTTTGCCATTTCCTGTTGGGGAAGAGAATATCCCACAAGTAAGGATGAAGCCGTGGACCGGACACACCAATGTTGGAGAAATTGGTTGAAGAAGAAAACCTTGTTGAACAAAAATTTTCTTAAATAAACCTTCTAATTTTTTATCCATAGGATCTTTGAAAGCGCCACTGTCTTCTATTGGTATAGTTGTGCGCTTAGCTAGCTTTGAAACTGCCCCCTCTACCTTAGGGACCGTCTGCCACGCGTCCCTTCCGGGGTCAACAATGGGGAACATTTTCTTAAACATAGGAGGGGGAACAAAAGGTACACCTGGTTTCTCCCACTCCTTATTCACTATATCCGCCACCCTCTTAGGTATCGGAAACGCATCAGTGTGTACTGGGACCTCTAAGAATTTATCCATTTTACACAATTTTTCTGGGACCACCAAAGGGTCACAATCATCAAAAGTAGCCAGGACCTCCTTAAGTAGAGCGCGGAGGTGTTCTAGCTTAAATTTAAATGCTATGGTATCAGGCTCTGCCTGCTGAGAAACTTTTCCTGTGTCAGAAATTTCTCCCTCAGACAAGCCCTCCCTCACCGCCAAGTCAGATTGATGTGATGGCACTACAGATAAATTATCCTCTGCGTCTACGTGCTCATTTTCTGTATTTAAAACTGAGCAATCATGCTTCCTAGGAAAGCTGGCAGTTTGGATAAAAATGCTGCAATAGAATTATCCATTACTGCTGCTAACTGTTGCATAGTAATCGCAATTGGTGCGCTAGATGTACTGGGCATCGCCTGCGCAGGCATAGCTGGTGTTGACACAGAAGGAGAGGAAAGCAAGCTATTTTCACTACCTTCAGCTAAAGAATCATCTTGGGCTATATTTTTAAGTGTGATTGTACTGTCCTTAAGCTGTTTGGACGCTATGGCACACTTCACACATAAATTTAATGGGGGAACCACCTTGGCCTTTGGACATACAGAACATAGGCTATCTGAAGACTCAGACATGTTTAACAGACTTAAACAGAACTATAATGCAATAAAAATTATTTTTGACAAAAACGTTACTGTCTCTTTAAATAATAAAAAAAACACTTTTTTTACTGAAATATGAAAAAACCATGAAATAAACATCCGATTTTAATGAAATTTTCACCACAGAGTCTTAATGCTTTGAAAAGATTGCACACAAATTTTCAGATCAATTAACCCCTTAATGCACACTTTTTTACTGAAACATCAAAAAAAACCATGAAATAAACATCCGATTTTAATGACATTTTCACCACAGAGTCTTAATGCTTTGAAAAGATTGCACACAAATTTTCAGATCAATTAACCCCTTAATGCCCAAACCGGAGTTAATAACAGTTATTAACCAGTTAACACACTACAGTACTAGCCACAGATTTCACTGTAGCCTTTTACCTTCATTAGGGATTATTTTAGCAGGAAATAAGCCTCCCTGGAGTCTTTTATGATGCCTCTTGACTCCCCACATGAAGCTGCATGGATTGCCTAGGCAAAAACAACTGCACAATTTAGGACTAAAAATTAGGCCTCCTCCCTCTTCATTCTAGAGTGGAGGGGCCTTTCTGACTAGATTTAGGTGTCCAAATAAGTGCCAGGCCGAAATTAAACCCAAAAAGTGTTTTAAAGTCTGAAAAAACACCTTATTTATAGTGAAAAACATGCTAAAAAGCAATCGATTTTAAAGCCCACAATAGTGTCAACCAGCATAGAGCCCTAAATATAAGCCATCATTTTATACAGAGTCTATTAGAAAAAAATGGCTCACCAATCCCAGAGGGAATTTCTGACAGTCTTCTAGCATTACATGGTCTTGTTAGAAAAATGACTGATCATACCTGAAGCAGTTAAGCCTGCAAACTGTTCCCCCCAACTGATGTTCTCTGGTTAACAGTCCTGCATGGGAACAGCAATGGATTTTTGTTACTGGTGCTAAAATCATATACCTCTTAGCAGAAATCTTCATCACTTTCTGCTGTAGAGTAAATAGTACAAACCGGCACTATTTTAAAATAACAAACTCTTGATAGAAGAAATAAAAAACTACAACTAACACCACATACTCTTTACCACCCCCGTGGAGATGCTACTTGTTCAGAGCGGCAAAGAGAATGACTGGGGGGGCGGAGCCTGAGGGGAGCTATATGGACAGCTCTGCTGTGTGCTCTCTTTGCCACTTCCTGTAGGGGAAGAGAATATACCACAAGTAAGGATGAAGCCGTGGACCGGATACACCAATGTAGGAGAAATAAGGCAGATATGATAAATCTACTGGTTTCAAGACTGCATTTTCCAAGTCTATGTCACAAAAGTGCGAGGTTCCCAATTGCCAGTCTAGAACAAGCCTGATCAAGGCGGCCCAATTATACAATTTAAGGTTCGGAAGATCCAAACCGCCATTCCAGTATGTTTGTCCTCCACGCCATATGAGCCTCTTAATGGCCGAATTTAAAGTTGTCTTATCTTTTTTATTTATCAAGAATGGTAGCATGAGCATTGGATATAGTATCCGTGGTAGGGTTACCATTTTTATAAGACTGATCCGTCCCATAATCATCATTGTATGATTTGAGATATTGGAATCATACAGGCCATTAGGATTTCTATGTAATTGTATATTGAGATATGTGAGTTTGTGCCCAGCTACAGTGAAAGGATAATTTACTATCAGTGTGCTTGTTTAACCACAGGATCTCCAATTTTGTTGTATTGACCTTGTAACCAGAAAAGGCGTCAAAGTCGTGAATAAGTTTTAGAATATTAGTAATGTGTCTAGCAGGATCTTCCACAAACAACAACATATCATCGGTGTAAAGGGGCAATTTTTTAAGTTTGCCGTACATCATGATTCCTGGGAAAATTTGCCGCAGCTTGATGGCTAGTGGCTCTAAGGCCAATTCAAATAGCAGCGGGGATAAGGGGCACCCCTGCCTCGTTCCCCGCTGTAAAGTAATATCAGATGAGAAAATACCATTAGTAAAGATACTGGCTATCAGTTTTGAATATATATTTTGAATAACTTGCACAAAAGGACCCTCTAATATGAAAGCGACCCATACTATCGATTAGGTGGTCCCACACCACACGATCGAAGGCCTTCTCTGCATCCAAAGATAACAGGAAGGCCTCCAACATGTCATTCCTATGACGTCCCTCTCCTCTATTCCAGCAATAATTAATCACTAACTAATACTTAGATTACGAGTTTTGCGTTCTGTTGGGTACGAGTTTTAATGCTGAAAAAATGGCCATTTCAGCGTTAAAACAGCAACGCAGCCATTATGAGTCTTGTCGTATGGCTGTACCGCAAGCCTTTTAGCCTGTACTGCAACGTCAGTCCCGCACTCAAAAAAGTTACGTTTTTGTGTGGGATTTCCATAGCGCTGCCATTACAAGTTTTGCGGTGAGGCTAAAAAGCTTGCATTACACCCTATACCGACACAATCCGTTTCGCAATCTGAGAGCATTAGTTATGAGTTTTACGCAACAAAACTGTTACACAAAACTCATAACTAAAGTGTTAAAAAGTACACTAACACCCATAAACTACCTATTAACCCCTAAACCGAGGTCCTCCCACCTCGCAAACACTATATTAAAGTTATTAACCCCTATTCCGCCTCTCCCTGACATTGTCGCCATACTAAAGTTATTAACCCCTATTCCCCCACACCCCAACATCGCCCACACTATAATAAAGATATTAACCCCTATTCCGCTGCTCCCCGACATCGCCCACACTATAATAAAGATATTAACCCCTATTCCATCACTCCCCAACATCGCCGCCACTAAATAAACCTATTAACCCCTTAACCACCAGCCCCCCACATCGCCAAAAACTAAATTAAACTATTAACCCCTAAACATAACAACCCCCTAACTTCAAAATTACAAGATCCCTATCTTAAAATAAATAAAAACTTCCCTGGGAAATTAAAAAAATAAATAAATTTAAACTATAAATTAAACTCTTCGTATGCAAAAACATAATTTATGTAAGAATTTACCTGATAAATTAATTTCTTTCATATTGGCAAGAGTCCATGAGCTAGTGACGTATGGGATATACAATCCTACCAGGAGGGGCAAAGTTTCCCAAACCTCAAAATGCCTATAAATACACCCCTCACCACACCCACAATTCAGTTTAACGAATAGCCAAGAAGTGGGGTGAAAAAATAGAGGAGTAAAAAGCATCAACAAGGAATTGGAATAATTGTGCTTTATACAAAAAATCATAACCACCATAAAAAGGGCGGGCCTCATGGACTCTTGCCAATATGTCCATGAGCTAGTGACGTATGGGATAGCAATACCCAAGATGTGGAACTCCATGCAAGAGTCAATAGAGAGGGAGGGATAAATAATAAAGACAGCCAATTCCGCTGAAAAAAATTAATCCACAACCCAAATCATAAGTTTAATCTTATAATGAAAAAGAAATGAAAAAACTTCAGAAGAATCAAACTGAAACAGCTGCCTGAAGAACTTTTCTACCAAAAACTGCTTCCGAAGAAGCAAAAACATAAAAATGGTAGAATTTAGTAAATGTATGCAAAGAAGACCAAGTTGCTGCTTTGCAAATCTGATCAACTGAAGCTTCATTCTTAAAAGCCCAGGAAGTGGAAACTGACCTAGTAGAATGAGCTGTAATCCTCTGAGGCGGGGATTTACCTGACTCCAAATAAGCTTGATGAATCAAAAGCTTTAACCAAGATGCCAAAGAAACAGCAGAAGCCTTCTGACCTTTCCTGGAACCAGAAAGATAACAAATAGTCTTCCTGAAAACTTTAGTAGCTTCAACATAATATTTCAAAGCCACGAACTAGGATAGAAATAACAATGGCACTACATAGGCTAATATTTCAAAGCTCTCACTACATCCAAAGAATGTAAAGATCTTTCCAAAGAATTCTTAGGATTAGGACACAAAGAAGGGACAACAATTTCTCTACTAATATTGTTAGAATTCACAACTTTAGGTAAGAATTTAAACGAACTCTGCAAAACTGCCTTATCCTGATGAAAAATCAGAAAAGGAGATTCACAAGAAAGAGCGGATAATTCAGAAACTCTTCTAGCAGAAGAGATGGCCAAAAGGAACAACACTTTCCAAGAAAGCAATTTAATGTCCAAAGAATGCATAGGCTCAAACGGAGGAGTCTGTAAAGCTTTCAAAACCAAATTAAGACTCCAAGGAGGAGAGATTGATTTAATGACAGGCTTGATTCGAACCAAAGCCTGTACAAAACAGTGAATATCAGGGAGTTTAGCATTTTTTCTGTGGAATAAAACAGAAAGAGCAGAGATTTGTCCTTTCAAGGAACTTGCAGACAAACCTTTATCCAAACCATCCTGAAGAAACGGTAAAATTCTGGGAAGTCTAAAAGAATGCCAAGAAAATTTATGAGAAGTCTTCCAAACTCGATAATAAATCTTTCTAGAAACAGATTTACGAGCCTGTAACATAGTATTAATCACTGAGTCAGAGAATCCTCTATGACTAAGCACTAGGCGTTCAATTTCCATACTTTCAAATTTAATGATTTGAGATCCTGATGGAAAAACGGACCTTGAGATAGAAGATCTGGTCTTAATGGAAGTTGCCAAGGTTGGCAACTGGACATCCGAACAAGATCCGCATACCAAAACCTGTGAGCCCATGCTGGAGACACCAGCAACACAAATGATTGCTCCATGATGATCTTGGAGATCACTTTTGGAAGAAGAACTAGAGGCTGAAAAATATAAGAAGGTTGATAACCCCAAGGAAGTATCAAAGCATCCACTGCTACCGCCTGAGGATCCCTGGACCTGGACAGGTACCTGGCAAGTTTCCTGTTTAGATGAGATGCCATCAGATCTATTTCTGGAAGCCCCCACATCTGAACAATTTGAAAAAACACATCTGGGTGAAGAGACCACTCTCCCGGATGTAAAGTTTGACGACTGAGATAATCCGCTTCCCAATTGTCTATACCTGGGATATGGACCGCAGAAATTAGACAGGAGCTGGATTCTGCCCAAACAAGTATCCGGGATACTTCTTTCATAGCCTGAGGAATGTGAGTCCCACCCTGATGATTGACATACGCAACAGTTGTGACATTGTCTGTCTGGAAACAAATGAACGTCTCTCTCTTCAAAAGAGGCCAAAACTGAAGCGCTCTGAGAATCGCACGGAGTTCCAAAATATTGATTGGTAATCTCGCCTCTTGAGATTTCCAAACCCCTTGTGCTGTCAGAGATCCCCAAACAGCTCCCCAACCTGAAAGAATCGCATCTGTTGTGATCACAGTCCAGGTTGGACAAACAAAAGAGGCCCCTTGAACTATACGATGGTGATCTAACCACCAAGTCAGAGATAGTCGAACATTGGGATTTAAGGATATTAATTGTGATATCCTTGTATAATCCCTGCACCATTGGTTCAGCATATAAAGCTGAAGAGGTCTCATGTGAAAACGAGCAAAAGGGATTGCGTCCGATGCTGCAGTCATGAGACCTAAAACCTCCATGCACATAGCTACTGAAGGGAATGACTGAGACTGAAGGTTCCGATAGGCTGAAACCAATTTTAGTCGTCTCTAGTCTGTTAGAGACAGAGTCATGGACACTGAATCTATCTGGAAACCTAAAAAGGTGACCCTTGTCTGAGGCATCAAAGAACTCTTTGGTAAATTGATCCTCCAACCATGTCTTTGAAGAAACAACACTAGTTGATTTGTGTGAGATTCTGCAGAACATAAAGACTGAGCTAGTACCAAGATATCGCCAAATAAGGAAACACTGCAATACCCAGTTCTCTGATTACAGAGACTAGGGCACCGAGAACCTTTGAAAAGATTCTTGGAGCTGTCGCTAGGCCAAAAGGAAGAGCAGCAAATTGGTAATGCTTGTCTTGAAAAGAGAATCTCAGGAACTGATAGTGATCTGGATGAATCGGAATATGAAGATATGCATCCTGTAAGTCTATTGTGGACATATAATGCCCTTGCTGAACAAAAGGCAGAAAAGTCCTTATAGTCACCATTTTGAATGTTGGTACTCTTACATAACGATTCAAGACTTTTAGATCCAGAACTGGTCTGAATGAATTTTCTTTCTTTGGAACAATGAATAGATTTGAATAAAACCCCAGACCCTGTTCCTGAAAAGGAACCGGCATAATTACCCCAGATAACTCCAGGTCTGAGACACACTTCAGGAACGCCTGCGCTTTCTCTGGGTTCACTGGAATGCATGAGAAAAAAAAAACTTCTCACAGGCGGTCTGTAGGACAATGTTCTGAAT
Organism: Bombina bombina; assembly: GCF_027579735.1. NCBI lineage: Eukaryota > Metazoa > Chordata > Amphibia > Anura > Bombinatoridae > Bombina > Bombina bombina. Next base: position 362,312,838 of record NC_069505.1, on the reverse strand, counting down.
CCATGATGATGATTTTGATTTTGGACTGAATTGATCCAAACATCCTTGAAAAATTTTAATCTGCCCCCTACCAGCTGAGCTGGAATGAGGGCCGCACCCTCATGCGGACTTGGGGGCTGGTTTAGATCTCTTAAATGGCTTGGATTTATTCCAGATTGAGGAAGGCTTCCAATTAGAGACAGATTAATTAGGGGAAGGATTAGGTTTCTGTTCCTTATTTTGTCGAAAGGAACAAAATACAGCTAGAAGCTTTAAATTTACCCTTAGATTTTTTATCCTGAGGCAAAAAAGCTCCCTTCCCCCCCAGTAACAGTTGAAATTATTGAATCCAACTGAGAACCAAATAATTTATTACCTTGGAAAGAAAGAGATAGCAATGTCGATTTAGAAGTCATATCAGCATTCCAAGATTTAAGCCATAAAGCTCTTCTAGCTAAAATAGCTAAAGACATATATCTAACATCAATTCTGATGATATCAAAAATGGCATCACAAATGAAATTATTAGCATGTTGAATTAATTTAACAATGCTATACACATTATGATCTGATACTTGTTGCGCTAAAGTTTCCAACCAAAAAGTTGAAGCAGCTGCAACATCCGCCAAAGAAATAGCAGGCCTAAGAAGATGACCTGAACATAAATAAGCCTTCCTTAGATAAGATTCAAGCTTCCTATCTAAAAGATCTTTAAAAGAAGTACTATCTTCGGTAGGAATAGTAGTATGCTTAGCAAGAGTCGAGATGGCCCTATCAACCTTAGGGATTTTTTCCCAAAACTCCAATCTATCAGTTAGCAAAGGATACAATTTTTTAAACCTTGAAGAAGGAGAAAAAAAAGTTACCCAATCTATTCCATTCCCTTGAATTCATATCTGAAATAGCATCAGGAACTGGAAAAACCTCTGGAATAACTACACGAGGCTTATAAACAGAATTTAAACGTTTACTAGTTTTAATATCAAGAGGACTAGTCTCCTCCATATCTAATGCAATCATATCTAATGCAATGTACTCCATTTTAAATAAATAAGAGGATTTGTCAGTGTCAATATCTGAGGCAGGATCTTCTAAATCAGACAGATCCTCATCAGAGATAGATAAATCAGTATGTGGTCGGTCATTTGAAATTTCATCAACTCTATGAGAAGTTTTAAAAGACCTTTTACGTTTATTAGAAGGCGGAATGGCAGACAAAGCCTTCTGCAAAGAATCAGAAACAAATTCTCTTAAATTTACAGGAATATCCTGAGCATTAGATGTTGATGGACCAGCAACAGGTAATGAACTACTACTGATGGAAACATTATCTGCATGTAAAAGTTTATCATGACAACTATTACAAACCACAGCTGGAGGTATAGTCTCCACAAGCTTACAACAAATGCACTTAGCTTTGGTAGAAGCGATATCAGGCCGCAGGATTCCAGCAGTAGATTCTGAGACAGGATCAGATTGAGACATCTTGCAGTATGTAAGAGAAAAAACAAGATATAAAGCAAAATTATCAATTTCCTTATATGACAGTTTCAGGAATGGGAAAAAAATGCAAACAGCATAGGCCTCTGACATAGAAAAAAAGGCCAGAGGCAAAAAGGAATGGGGTTTGAAATAATGAAAATGTTTGGCGCCAAGTATGACGCACCCCAAACAGAAAAATATTTTTTAGCGCCAAAAACGTCCGGAACGAAACTCTAGCGTCATAGGTGACGCAACCTCGTGAAAGACTCGGCGCCAACTAAGACGCCGGAAATGACGAATTTGCATCAACGAATGTAACTTTCACGCCAAAAAAGTCTTGCGCCAAGAATGACGCAATAAATTTTAGCATTTTGCGCACTCGCGAGCCTAATACAGCTCGCAATTTAGAAAAAGAGTCAATTTGAAAAAGACTAAACCCCAGGTAAGAATTTTTTTTTTTTTTTATAAAATGCATTTCCCAGATATGAAACTGACAGTTTGCAAAAAGGAAATATACTGAAAACCTGAATCATGGCAAATATAAGTACAAACATATATTTAGAACTTTATATATAAAGTGCCAAACCATAGCTGAGAGTGTCTTAAGTAAATGAAACATACTTACCAAAAGACACCCATCCACATACAGCAGATAGCCAAACCAGTACTGAAATGGTTATCAGTAGAGGTAATGGAATATGAGAGTATATAGTCGATCTGAAAAGGGAGGTAGGAGATGAATCTCTACGACCGATAATAGAGAACCTATGAAATAGATCCCCGTTAGGAAAACCATTGCATTCAATAGGTGATACTCCCTTCACATCCCTCTGACATTCACTGTACTCTGAGAGGAATCAGGCTTCAAAAGAGCTGAGAAGCGCATATCAACGTAGAAATCTAGCACAAACTTACTTCACCACCTCCATAGGAGGCAAAGTTTGTAAAACTGAATTGTGGGTGTGGTGAGGGGTGTATTTATAGGCATTTTGAGGTTTGGGAAACTTTGCCCCTCCTGGTAGGATTGTATATCCCATACGTCACTAGCTCATGGTATCTTGCCAATTTCATGAAAGAAATATAAATTAAACTTGCATTACTATTATGCTAAAATTAAAATAACTACAAATTAAAACAATTAAATTACACATTAAAAAAACCTAACCCTACTAAAAAAAATAAATCTACAATTACAAAAAATAAAAAATACTAAATTACAAAATAAAAAAATACTAAAGTACGAAAAATAACAAACAAAATTTTTCAAACTAAAAACAATTACACCAAATCTAAAAGCCCTATCAAATTAAAAAAGCCCACCCAAAATATAAAAAACTCTAGCCTACAATAAACTACCAATAGCCCTTAAAAGGGTCTTTTGTAGGGCATTTCCCTAAAGAAATCAGCTTTTTTCCCTGTAAAAAAATACAAAGACCCCCCCAGCAGTAAAACCCACCACCGAACCAACCCCCCAATATAAAAAATTTAACTCTAAAAAAAAAATAAGCTACCCATTGCCCTGAAAAAGGCATTTGTATGGGCATTGCCCTTAAAGGGGCATTCAGCTCTTTTTCATTGCCGTTAAAAGGGCATTTAGCTCTTTTAAGATTGCCCAAAACCCTAATTAAAAAAACCCACTCAAAAAAAGCACTAAACCCAGACGATCCACTTACAGTTTTTGAAGTCCGGACATCCATCCTCATCCAGACGGCAAAGTCTTCATCCAGGCGGCGAGGTCTTCAAATCAGCCAATAGAATTTCAGTAGCTCTCATCCTATTGGCTTATTCGAACAGGCAATAGGATTTCAGTAGCTCTCATCATATTGGCTGATTTGAATTTCCCCAGGATAGCAGCAAGTGTATCATAAAAGCAAAATTTTATTAAAACAAAGCAACGGGTTTCTCAGCCCCACTGGGCTGTTTCATCAGGCTATACAATAAAATTATGAATTCATGTTTCCGGCTCCAAAGTTGGCACTAACCCTTCATCTGTCAATTGGAAGTATTCTATCAGTTCTGTCATTCAGTTAGTTAATTCAAAAAAATAATTCTTAAAAATGTGTAAATATATACATAATGTAAACTTAGCCATGATTATACTAGTTATGTACAGAATGTGTGTGTGTGTGTGTATATATATATATATATATATATATATATATACATACTGTGTATATACAGTGGATATAAAAAGTCTACACACCCGTTAAAATGTCAGGTTTCTGTGATGTAAAAAAATGAGACAAAGATAAATCATTTCAGAACTTTTTCCACCTTTAATGTGAGCTATAAACTGTACAACTCAATTGAAAAAGAAACTGAAATCTTTTAGGTGGAGGGAAGAAAACAAAAAAAACTAAAATAATGTGGTTGCATAAGTGTGCACACCCTCTTATAACTGGGGATGTAGCTGTGTTCAGAATTAAGCAATCACATTCAAAATCATGTTAAATAGGAGTCGGCATACACCTACCATCATTTAGAGTGCCTCTGATTAATCCCAAATAAAGTTCAGCTGCTCTAGTTGGTCTTTCCTTAAATTTTCTTAGTCGCATCCCACAGCAAAAGCCATGGTCCACAGAGAGCTTCCAAAGCATCAGAGGGATCTCATTGTTAAAATGTATCAGTCAGGAGAAGGGTACAAAATAATTTCCAAGGCATTAGATATACCATAGAACACAGTGAAGACAGTCATCATCAAGTGGAGAAAATATGACACAACAGTGACATTACCAAAAACTGGACGTCCCTCCAAAATTGATGAACAGACAAGAAGAAAACTGGTCTGGGAGGCTACCAAGAGGCCTACAGCAACATTAAAGGAGCTGCAGGAATATCTGACAAGTACTCGCTGTGTGGTACATGTGACAACAATCTCACGTATTCTTCATATGTCTGGGCTATGGGGTAGAGTGGCAAGACGAAAGCCTTTTTTTTACGAAGAAAAACATCCAAGCCAGGCTACATTTTGCAAAAACACATCTGAAGTCTCCCAAAAGCATGTGGGAAAAGGTGTTATGGTCTGATAAAATGAAGGTTGAACTTTTTGGCAATAATTCCAAAACATATGTGTCACAGATACCAGACAGCTAAGGCTACCCCCAACCCCCCCTACAACCTCACCCATGTTATTTCTCAGTGGTTTTGGGCTCCCTCCTAGGCTGGCAATGCTCCTGAAACTCCCGGTCGGCCGCCTCACAACAGACACCCGCCTAACTCCTCTCAGGCTGGCCGGGCTCCTGGAACTCCCGGTTGGCCACAGGACAGCAGGACACCCGCTAACTTTACCCCTGGTCGCTCCAGCAGCCCTTTGCCCAAGAGCTCCGCTCTTTTGGGTATTGGTAGCCCCTAGGGAGGACAAGAGCTGTGGCAATTATCAGAGGGGAGCTCCTTTGGGAACTGGGGGTTTTGGACACCCCTAACCCCATAACTTCAACGGACTGTAACTCCGGTCCCCAGTAACAAATCATGATGGTTTTTGGACTGTGGCATCGGGAGACCGAGAGCTTTAAAATGACACACTGGAAGTGCTGCCGCTCCACTGAAATCACCCCGAAACCGCCACCCCTAGGTATTGGGGTTATGTGAGACTGTGGCTCCTATGGAGATGCCAGGCTGTCTGAAGGGGCGGGGATGGTGGGAAAATAGTGGGATTGTCCAGGGTCTTATCAAGATGAGCCGTCTGTATAAAAGGAGTGTGTGTTTTCAATTAAATCAGTTCTTGTTTCACCTGAATGCTAGTCTGTCTAGTTATTTGGGTAGGCTCCTGCTAGAATCACTTTCCTGGGCTACATAGCAGCCTGTTCCAGGCAGAGGAAGGACACTCTGGCAGAGCTACCTAGTCTGGGTAGCTGGAGTCTGCCACAGGGTGGGACCCTGAGTACTGGTGCTGTCGGGCATCAGGGGTGGCTACAGGCTGTGGTCACTTGCCAGCTAAATAGCTGCAGTCGGTCTCTCTCCCCAGCGGCAGAGCCATCCCCTGGGAGCTGAGGTAGTTGTCCTCCCTCCCTGTAAGCAGAAACCCTTCCTGGGAGAGGAGACAGTTGGTCTCTCTCCCCAGTGGCAGAGCCAGGAGCAGGGAGAGGAGATAGTTGGTCTCTCTCCCCAGCAGCAGAGCAGTTTCCCATGGAGCAGAGGTTGCAGACCACCCTCCCCAGCGGTAGATCTTCTCGGGAGAAGAGACAGACGGTTTCTCCCCTCAGTAGCTTGGCAGGGTCTCTACCCTTTTCTTGTCCCAGGGTATTTCTCACAGGGGGCAGGCCAGGGGGGTACCCGCTCATGCAGTTGGTGCCACAAGTTTGGGCACCAAAGTCTTGCCTGCCCCACCAAGGAGCAACCTCAACCTACAGTCTGGGGTGGGGATACAGCCGGGAAACCGGCACTAGCTTTGTTTGTGGGTGGGTCAGCCGGTACTCAACAGAGTGTCACAGAGGGAGACAGTTTGGCCATGGAACTTAAGGACACTGGAACTTGTGGAACAGCAATTGTTTGGGAGCCGGCCTTAGCAAACTTGTTTGGGACTTTGCATTATGTGACTATCCCTGCGCCCAGGGCACAGGATATAAACACCATCAGGAACCCTCCAGGATGTCCCAAGCTCAGGAGAGATGGAATAACCTCTCCAAGCAACCGAGAAGTGGAGGGCCACCGTCAGACAGCCCCAGGCCGACCCTTTAAGGGTCTAGTCGGGTCTGCCGAACTGGAGGGGATATATATTAAAGGGACGTATATTGGAGGGACGTCCAGTTTTTGGTAATGTCACTGTTGTGTCATATTTTCTCCACTTGATGATGACTGTCTTCACTGTGTTCTATGGTATATCTAATGCCTTGGAAATTATTTTGTACCCTTCTCCTGACTGATACATTTTAACAATGAGATCCCTCTGATGCTTTGGAAGCTCTCTGTGGACCATGGCTTTTGCTGTGGGATGCGACTAAGAAAATTTAAGGAAAGACCAACTAGAGCAGCTGAACTTTATTTGGGGTTAATCAGAGGCACTCTAAATGATGGCAGGTATATGCCGACTCCTATTTAACATGATTTTAAATGTGATTGCTTAATTCTGAACACAGCTACATCCCCAGTTATAAGAGGGTGTGCACACTTATGCAACCACATTATTTTAGTTTTTTTTGTTTTCTTCCCTCCACCTAAAAGATTTCAGTTTCTTTTTCAATTGAGTTGTACAGTTTATAGCTCACATTAAAGGTGGAAAAAGTTCTGAAATGATTTATCTTTGTCTCATTTTTGTACATCACAGAAACCTGACATTTTAACAGGGGTGTGTAGACTTTTTATATCCACTGTATATACACAGTATGTATGTATGTATATATATATATATATATATATATATATATATATATATATATATACACACACACACACACACACACACACATTCTGTACATAACTAGTATAATCATAGCTAAGTTGTGTCACGGATACCAGACAGCTAAGGCTACCCCCAACCCCCCCTACAAACTCACCCATGTTGTTTCTCAGTGGTTTTGGGCTCCTCAGAGCAACCACAATCTCTGGAAGCTTTTGTTTGCTTGTTTTGTGAAGAGCTGGTATATGACCAGGAAAACCCTCCTAGGCTTGCCAGGCTCCTGAAACTCCCGGTCGGCCACCTCACAAGGGACACCCGCCTAACTCCTCTCAGGCTGGCCGGGCTCCTGGAACTCCTGGTCAGCCACAGGACACCAGCTAAATTTACCCCTAGTAGCTACAGCAGCCCTTTGCCCAAGAGCTCTGTTCTTTTGGGGATTGGTAGCCCCTAGGGAGGACAAGAGCTGTGACAATTATCCCCATAACTTCAACGGACTGTAACTCCGGTCCCCAGTAATGAATCATGATGATTTTTGGACTGTGGCATCTGGGGACCGAAAGCTTTAAAATGACACACTGGAAGTGCCGCCGCTCCACCGAGATCAGCCCGAAACCGCCACCCCTAGGTATTGTGATTATGTGAGACTGTGGCTCCTATGGAGGTGCCGGGCTGTCTGGAGGGGTGGGAATGGTGGGAAAATAGTGGGATTGTCCAGGGTCCTATCAAGATGAGCTGTCTGTATAAAAGGAGTGTGTGTTTTCAATAAAATCAGTTCTTGTTTCACCTGAATGCTAGTCTGTCTAGTTATTTGGGTGGACTCCTGCTAGAATCACTTTCCTGGGCTACATAGCAGCCTGTTCCAGGCAGAGGAAGGACACTCTGGCAGAGCTACCTAGTCTGGGTAGCTGGAGTCTGCCACAGGGTGGGACCCTGAGTACTGGTGCTGTCGGGCATCAGGTGTGGCTACAGGCTGTGGTCACTTGCCAGCTACATAGCTGCAGTCGGCTGGGAGGAAGCAGGACCCGTTTGGTGGAGCTACCCAGTCGGGGTAGCCGAGGTATCCGTCACAATATGTTTGGCGTAAAAACAACACTGCACATCACCAAAAGAACACCGTACCCACAGTGAAGCATGGTGGTGGCAGCATCATGCTTTGGGGCTGTTTTTCTTCAGCTGGAACTGGGGCCTTAGTTAAGCTAGAGGGAATTATGAACAGTTCCAAATACCAGTCAATATTGGCACAAAACCTTCAGGCTTCTGCTAGAAAGCTGAACTTGAAGAGGAACATCATCTTTCAGCATGACAACGACCCAAAGCATACATCCAAATCAATAAAGGAATGGCTTCACCAGAAGAAGATTAAAGTTTTTGAATGGCTCAGCCAGAGCCCAGACCTGAATCCGATTGAAAATCTGTGGGGTGATCTGAAGAGGGCTGTGCACAGATGCCCTCGCAATCTGACAGATTTGGAGTGTTTTTGCAAAATCAAAATGTGCCATGCTGATAGACTCATACCCAAAAAGACTGAGTGCTGTAATAAAATCAAAAGTTGCTTCAACAAAGTATTAGTTTAACCCTTTGAGTGCTAATGACGGCTCTGAGCCGTCACAGAGTTTCCCACTCTGGTGCTGACGGCTCAGAGCCGTCACTAGCACTCTCCCACCTTGAGGGAGATCTGGGGGCTCCCACCCACAACTACCCCGGCGATCGTGCCTGTAGAGTGACAGGCATCACCGGGGCTTCCCGTTTTGCGTGATGACGTCACTGCGCAACTTTATTTATACTTAACAATGTTTCTCAGGCATCTAAGCAGCTACAGACCCCCAAGACCCAGCATAGGAAAGGTAATTGCCTAACCTTTCCAACAGTGTAAGTCTTGGGGGTCTGAAAAAAAAAAAGTAAAAAATCTTAGCACCCAGGTGGGAAAGTGCTTAGCACTCAAAGGGTTAAGGGTGTGCACACTTATGCAACCATATTATTTTATTTTTATATTTTTTCTTCCCTCTACCTAAAAAATTTCAGTTTGTTTTTCAATTGAGTTGTACAGTTTATAGGTCATGTTAAAGGTGGAAAAAGTTCAGAAATGATTTATCTTTGTCTCATTTTTTTTACATCACAGAAATCTGACATTTTAATAGGGGTGTGTAGACTTTTTATATCCACTGTATATATATATATATATATATATATATACATACATACACACACACATTATAGAGGTTTGTACCTTTTAAAAAAAAATTCATGTTAGTGGTCCACGGGATTCAAAATTGTGAGTTTAGTGGTCCCTGAGGTCCGAAAGGTTGGCGACCCCTGGTCTAGGTGAATCAAGTTGTCGGTATAGAAATCATTCCAAGCTTGTATTAGGAATTGTTTGAAAGGTTCAGAAGTACTCAGGTAAGCTGGAAACCTCAGGGTGCTTCTATTGGTCAGGTGCCTACCAGGGCGGATTGTGAGCTCTACTGGTGCATGGTCAGAGAGAAGAATGTCATGAATCTTATCTTGTTGTACCAGCGAGATGACAGGATCCGAGATCATGAAAAGATCTATCCTAGACAGCGATGCTTTGGCCTTTGTAAAACAGGAGAAATCTCTGCCCTCGGGATGGCAAAGTCGCCAAATATCACACAGTCCCAGATCAGAAGCCAAATTGTCAAAGATCTTTTTCTCAAATCTTCCCTTATACCTGGGTCAACTGGCTTCTGGGGGAGCTCCCGGAGCTCTCATTCTGTCACATGAGGGGGCCAAGTTGAAATCTCCGCTCAATATAATATGAGTGTCCATGTAAGCTGCCAAGGTTTTTGTAAGTTGTGTCCAGAAGGCAAAGCTTTTCTGATTAGGCACATATATATTACATAGGGTGTAGACTCAAGGGCCTAACTTGATTTGTACTATGAGGAATCTACCTTCTGTATCCCTATGAGTTTTGATAATATCTAATGCCAATTTTTTTACCCAAAAGGATAATTAAGCCTCTACTTGAGATAGTGTGTGATACATAAGCAATATTAACAACCCAGTCCGTTTTCAATTTGTCATGTTCAGTATCAGTAAGATGCATTTCCTGTAATAAAGCAATGTCAGTATTCAGTCTACGTAAGTGCGTCAGTATGGCTTTTCATTTAACCGGTGAGTGGATCCCTACATTCCAAGTAATCAGTTTAATTGACATCTATACCATCATCAATAGGCACACGCAGCAAGGGTGAAGGAACCGAAGGGACAGAGGGACACGAAGAGAGGGAGAGGAGAGAGAGAAAAAAGAAAAGAAAAATTTCGACTGGTATTGGTCCCTTCCAGGAACAGTAACTGGAGCACCTTTCTCACCATTGAGGAATCAATTCTACTCATCATTTGCAAAAAAAAAAAAAAAAAAAAGAATATGATGGTAGCCCAACAGTGAAAAGTAGAGCTAAAGGGAAGCCTAATCCTCCGTAGGACCAGGGGCAGGAGACCCCTATATGAAAGTATCTCCCAAAGTGTCAAACCTTTGAGAGGAAAGAAAAAATAAACAAGTGCAAATCCCAGTAACAGAAATCCTTTAAGTTTCATAACAATAGGCAACAAAAATAACATTTAGAGTAAACAAAAGGTCAACCAGGTTGACCCAGAACAATGTTTGCATTCACTATCGGAGTCCAATTACTCAATCCAATCAGGAAACGCTCTGTTGCATGAAGTGTGAGGCAACATGGAACACCATTTTGGTAGTTATATCGTCTTTTAGCTGACTCCAACAGTGAGTGCATGCATAAGGTTATACACATTAATATTATTATAAACAATTGAATACAGAACAATGAGCCCTTTAAAGTTATTTGTTGTTGAGAACAAGCAATCTTCCAAAACAGCATCCTGGCTCGCTCTTTGGAGGATGATATCAATGAGATATAAGCAAAATAGATAATATAGCAATAAGAAATACACTACCTTTCTCCCTCAATGCATGATATTGCTGAGGTTTCAACAGTGAGTATCTATCATAACGAGAGGCAGCAGCGCCGTAGGCGACCTCTATTCCTACCTAATTGTTGAAAACTGCAATATAAAAGCTTAAGTACATAAAGGAAACTTGGGTTTCAACCAAGTTTAATAGTTAAGCCCGTAGGCAGTTCTTATCACCCCTCAATCTGGGTCAATCTTCCTAGCTCCATTAGGAGGGTTACTCGGCCGCCTTTGAGTCTCCCTTAGGAAGTCCTGAGCCTCCAAAGGTGAGTCAAAGAATTTTGGGCCATTGTCAGTTAAGAGTTTCAGCCTAGCATGATTAAGTAGGTACACTTTGCGGCCTTCCCTATTCAAAGAGGAACAAATCGCAGAGAACTCCCTCCTCTTCCTCATCAACTCTGCAGAATAATCCTGAAAGAGTAGGAGTTTGGCATTATCAAACATCAACGAAGGAAGTCTGCGATATGCCCTAAGCACCTGCACTTTTACCTGAAAATGTAAGAACTTAATCATCACTTGCCTAGGGGGAGGCCTTCTCTGGCATTTTTCCTATATGGACCCACTCTGTGGGCTCTCTCTACACTGCCCCTAAGAATGCCTGCCTCAATACCTAAAAGGGATGGAAGAATTCAATAAAATGTAATATGTCTGATGGCTTGATAGATTCAGGGAGGCCTACTAGCCTTTCATTGTTATGCCTGGATCTCCTCCAGGCGCTGGTGTAATAACTGATTCTGGTGTTTCAGATCCTCAACCTTTTTAGTGTGTGCAACATTAAAGTCTTCTAACTCTGAAACCCTCTCTTCCACCTCATTAAAACGGGTTATTATTTGCTTGACCTCACCAGCTAAAGGGGCCTAATTATCATGCCCCGCTGCACCATAGCCTGTCCGTCTGCTCTGAGGAGGCGGACAGACATCGCCGTAATTCAACCCGATTGAATACGATCGGGTTGATTGACACCCCCGAATCTGCAGGGGGCGGCATTACACCAGCAGTTCACAAGAACTGCTGGTGCAATGATAAATGCTGACAGTGTATGCTGTCGGCATTTATCAATGTGCCACGATGTGCAGCGGATATGATCCGCAATATTGGATCATGTCTGCTCGCACCTTCTTAAATATGCCCCAAAGTGTCTAAGCACTTTTGAATATTATCCATTTTAGTCATAAAGTGGTTAGTTGCTGTATTATAGCATGGGATTATTTAGGGTCAGACATGGTATCTCCATTTTTATTTGAAGAAGTAGTAGAGTTATCTAAATAGCTCTTCTGTTTCCTATAACTTGATTTGCCTTTGCCAGACATTTTAGAGGGTTCTAGAAATGTATCCATACAATATAGTAATATGTCATACTGTCTTAAGCAGAGCAGCCCTCAGAGAAACAAAATCAAATACTATGATAATACAATCTCAGCTAATACTGTTACTGTGCAGATCCTATAACATATATTAATTTCTTACACACAAATATCCTAATGCAGAGTACATTGAAACAAAATATAGCAAAAAACCGACAGGGTTCTTAGTTGCAGGCGATGTATATGTCACAAGTTGGAGTCCTTTCTGAGACATGTTAATTGGTCATATGAATAAAGCCCATCCTTATGTTTACTGAGAGTACAATCCTAGAACACTGCAGTATATATTTTGAGACACTGCATAAGAAGTGAGAGTCTTAATTTTACTCCCCAGACTGGAAAATTAGTACACAAAAGAGGCTTTTACTGTAGACTCAATGTCCTGTGTCTATGATGTTACCGGCAGATATATAGTGTTTTCACATGGGCTTTACTGAAACCAGAGTCTGCTGGCCACTGGTAAATTAAAAGACCATTTATCCCCTGCTCAGCATACTAACGGCTAGATTTAGAGTTTTGTCGGTAAGGACCCGCGTAGCTAACGCCGGCTTTTTTCTGGCCGCACCATAAAAATAACTCTGGTATTGAGAGTCCATATAATGTCAGCGTTAGGCTCCAAAAAAGGAGCGTAGAGCATTTTTAACGCCACTCCAACTCTCGATACCAGAGTTGCTTACGGACGCGGCCAGCCTCAAAAACGTGCTCGTGCAAGATTCCCCCATAGGGAACAATGGGGCTGTTTGAGCTGAAAAAAAAACCTAACACCTGCAAAAAAGCCGCGTTCAGCTCCTAACGCAGCCCCATTGTTTGCTATGGGGAAACACTTCCTACGTCTGCAACTAACACCCTAACATGTACCCCGAGTCTAAACACCCCTAACCTTACACTTATTAACCCCTATTCTGCCGCCCCCGCTATCGCTGACCCCTGCATATTATTTTTAACCCCTAATCTGCCGCTCCGTAAACCGCCGCTACTTACATTATCCCTATGAACCCCTAATCTGCTGCCCCTAACACCGCCGACCCCTATGTTATATTTATTAACCCCTAATCTGCCCCCCACGTCGCCTCCACCTGCCTACACTTATTAACCCCTAATCTGCAGACCGCACCGCACCGCTATTATAATAGTTATTAACCCCTAATCCGCCTCACTAACCCTATAATAAATAGTATTAACCCCTAATCTGCCCTCCCTAACATCGCCGACACCTAACTTCAATTATTAACCCCTAATCTGCCGACCAGAGCTCACCGCTATTCTAATAAATGTATTAACCCCTAAAGCTAAGTCTAACCCTAACACTAACACCCCCCTAAGTTAAATATAATTTTAATCTAACAAAATAAATTAACTCTTATTAAATAAATTATTCCTATTTAAAACTAAATACTTACCTGTAAAATAAACCCTAATATAGCTACAATATAACAAATAATTACATTGTAGCTATTTTAGGATTAATATTTATTTTACAGGCAACTTTGTAATTATTTTAACCAGGTACAATAGCTATTAAATAGTTAAGAACTATTTAATAGCTACCTAGTTAAAATAATAACAAAATTACCTGTAAAATAAATCCTAACCTAAGTTACAATTAAACACTATACTATCATTAAATTAATTAAATAAAATACCTACAATTACCTACAATTAAACCTAACACTACACTATCAATACATTAATTAAATAAAATACCTACAAATAACTACAATGAAATAAACTAACTAAAGTACAAAAAATAAAAAAGAACTAAGTTACAAAAAATAAAAAAATATTTACAGCCAATAGAATGCGAGCTCAATCTGATTGGAACAGCCAATAGAATGCGAGCTCAATCTGATTGGCTGATTGGATCAGCCAATCGGATTGAACTTGATTCTGATTGGCTGATTCCATCAGCCAATCAGAATATTCCTACCTTAATTCCGATTGGCTGATAGAATCCTATCAGCCAATCGGAATTCGAGGGACGCCATCTTGGATGATGTCATTCAAAGGAACCGTCATTCGTCGTTCAGTCGTCGGGCAGGATGGATGTTCCGCGTCGGAGGTCTTCAGGATTCTGCCGCTTCGCTCCGGATGGATGACGATAGAAGATGCCGCCTGGATGAAGACTTCAATCGGATGGAAGACCTCTTCTGCCCCGCTTGGATGAAGACTTCAACCGGATCATGGACATCTTCAGCCCCCCACTTGGGCTTGGATCAGGACATCGGAGGAGCTCTTCAGGACGGATCGGTGAACCTGGTATGGTGAAGATAAGGTAGGAAGATCTTCAGGGGCTTAGTGTTAGGTTTATTTAAGGGGGGTTTGGGTTAGATTAGGGGTATGTGGGTGGTGGGTTGTAATGTTGGGGGGGGGGGTATTGTATGTTTTTTTTTACAGGCAAAAGAGCTGAACTTCTTGGGGCATGCCCCGCAAAGGGCCCTGTTCAGGGCTGGTAAGGTAAAAGAGCTTTGAACTTTAGTAATTTAGAATAGGGTAGGGCATTTTTTTTATTTTGGGGGGCTTTGTTATTTTATTAGGGGGCTTAGAGTAGGTGTAATTAGTTTAAAATTGTAAAATTTTTGTAACTTAGTTCTTTTTTATTTTTTGTACTTTAGTTAGTTTATTTCATTGTAGTTATTTGTAGGTATTTTATTTAATTAATGTATTGATAGTGTAGTGTTAGGTTTAATTGTAGGTAATTGTAGGTATTTTATTTAATTAATTTAATGATAGTATAGTGTTAGGTTTAATTGTAACTTAGGTTAGGATTTATTTTACAGGTAATTTTGTTATTATTTTAACTAGGTAGCTATTAAATAGTTCTTAACTATTTAATAGCTATTGTACCTGGTTAAAATAATTACAAAGTTGCCTGTAAAATAAATATTAATCCTAAAATATCTACAATGTAATTATAATTTATATTGTAGCTATATTAGGATTTATTTTACAGGTAAGTATTTAGCTTTAAATAGGAATAATTTATTTAATAAGAGTTAATTAATTTCGTTAGATTAAAATTATATTTAACTTAGGGGGGTGTTAGGGTTAGGGTTAGAATTAGCTTTAGGGGTTTAAAAATTTATTAGAATAGCGGTGAGCTCCGGTCGGCAGATTAGGGGTTAATGTTTGAAGTTAGGTGTCGGCGATGTTAGGGAGGGCAGATTAGGGGTTAATACTATTTATTATAGGGTTATTGAGGCGGGAGTGAGGCGGATTAGGGGTTAATAACTTTATTATAATAGCGGTGCGGTCCGCTCGGCAGATTAGGGGTTAATAAGTGTAGGCAGGTGGAGGCGATGTTGTGGGGGGCAGATTAGGGGTTAATAAATATAATATAGGGGTCGGCGGTGTTAGGGGCAGCAGATTAGGGGTACATAAGGATAACTTAAGTAGCGGCGCTTTGCGGTCGGCAGATTAGGGGTTAATTATTGTAAGTAGTTGGCGGCGACGTTGTGGGGGGCAGATTAGGGGTTAATAAATATAATATAGGGGTCGGCGGTGTTAGGGGCAGCAGATTAGGGGTACATAAGTATAACGTAGGTGGCGGTCGGCAGATTAGGGGTTAAAAAAATTTAATCGAGTGGCGGCGATGTGGGGGGACCTCGGTTTAGGGGTACATAGGTAGTTTATGGGTGTTAGTGTACTTTAGAGTACAGTAGTTAAGAGCTTTATGAACCGGCGTTAGCCCAGAAAGCTCTTAACTACTGACTTTTTTCTGCGGCTGGAGTTTTGTCGTTAGATTTCTAACGCTCACTTCAGACACGACTCTAAATACCGGAGTTAGGAAGATCCCATTGAAAAGATAGGATACGCAATTGACGTAAGGGGATCTGAAAAGTGAGCGTTAGACCCTTTTTTGAGTGACTCCAAATACCGGAGTTAGCCTAAAACCAGCGTTAGGAGCCTCTAACGCTGGTTTTCACGGCTAACGCCAAACTCCAAATCTAGGCCATAGAAAAGTGTATACAAATTCTTTCAAAAGTGCTGTATAGTGTCACATATCCCTGAAACTAGCATCGGCTCTTGTGTGTTAATATACTCTCTGCAGATAAAGTTCCTTGGGAATAAATGTGAGTGCGTGGAGGGTGTTGTGTCAGGGAAAAGTGATATCTTACCAAACCCTTCTACCGGAACAATCTTCTGGGTTAAAGGGACATGAAACCCACATTTTTTTCTTTCATGATTTAGAAAGAGAATGCAATTTTAAACCTCTTTCTAATTTACTTATATTATCTAATTTGTTTTATTCTCTTGATATTCTTTGCTGAAAAGCATATCTAGATATGCTCAGTAGCTGCTGGTTGGTTGCTGCACATAGAAGCCTCGTGTGATTGGCTCACCATGTGCATTGCTTTTTCTTCAACTAAGGATATCTAAAAAATTAAGCAAAATAAATAATAGAAGTAAATTGCAATGTTGTTTAAATTTCTATTCTCTATCTGAATCATGAAAGAAAGATTTTGGGTTTAGTGGCCCTTTAAGGCTGTCTTGATAGGTATACGGGTGTCCAGCACGTCTCTTATCTGGCTCACAGAGAAAGATAGTGGTGGATTATATAAAGGCAGTGTTAACGGCTGGTAAAAAAAAAAAGGTGCTAAAAGTTTTGCGCCTTTTCTCCAGTCTCCCGTTACACTTTCCCCAGCCGTCGCCACAAAGGGGCAATCTGCTTGAGGACCTGAACACCAGCAATCGACCCCCTTGATCACCTCTGTGCCCACTGTGTCCGATTTCTACGATTATCAATCTTTTTGCCTCCTCTAAATTCTCAAAGTGCTTGAAGCACTACGTGTCCCGACGCTAGCAATGGATGCCTATAAAGAGCTGCGGTCAGTACCGCCAAGGTATCAGAGGTAAGCGGGTAAGGGGAAAGCCATCTGTTACTCTGTCCCCAGTTGGCCTTGTCCTCTCGTACTTTCAGAGCTTGTAAATGAGCTCAGTGCACTGCTGTTCCCAGGGGAATCCAATATGGCCACCGGTATCAATGCCACAATTATAACTCCGCACCTTTCATACTATCAAGTCTTCAGTGGTGGAGAGATGTCAATCTCCTGCTTTAGTAGTGCCCAGACACGATTCCTGTCAAGGGCAAGTAAGCTCGGGGCTATTTTCCTGCAACAAAATATATGTTGTGTGTGGCATGTTCCATGAGGTGGAGGACCCGTATCATAGCCTGATTGATCGGCGTGAATTATCGAGGGTAGAATTCTATTCAAGCATGAGGACAGTATCTTGGCATATAGCTTTATATCAGAATTAAGTAGTGATATGGGCCAATAATATTTGTTTGGACCAGGTTTATTAATTATCTACTGATTCGAATAATGAGGTAAGGTGTGGGGCAAACTGTTTGTAATATAAATTAGAAAATCCATCTGGTCCTGGGCTTTTGTGTAATGGGAGGGATTTAATGGTGGTTTCCTGTGCTGTTATAGGTTCAAGAGAATCAGTTATTGCTGAAGGTAGAGTGGGGAGGTGGGCCTCGGCAACGTATTGTGCACTCGCGATTTGCGATTGTGACTGTGGCGGCAGGGGAAGGTTGTATAGCCTATTATAGAAAGATCTGAATTGCTTCGCTATTTGATCGCTACCCACTACGTCCCTTCCCTCCGAATTAACAAGTTTATGTATGTAATTACTGACTTTCCACTGTTTAAGAATCCTAGCTAGGGATGTTCCTATTCTGTTAGAGTCTGAGAAATAAAAAAAATTAAGCTGAAGAGCTTTCTGTTGAGCTTCCCTGTAGAGTAGGTGATTGAGGATGTTTCTTACTCTTAACTGTAAAGCAAGATGGAATCTAAAGGGTTTATTTTGTATTGTGCTTCTAGGTCACGTATCTTGACGATTACGTTCGCATAGGTTGTACGATATTGTTTGGTGATGTGAGCTTTGTACTTACCTCGTATTACCATTTTATGGGCTTCCCATAGAGTCTGACGGGATATTACAGAGGATTCATTTAATTAAAACATTATGGTGATGGATTTAGATATTTTTTTACTGAAAATAGGGTTTTTGAGCAAATTATCATCCAGTCTCCACTGGAATGGGGTCAGCAGGGTGTCTGACCAATTCATGTTCACACTAACCATAGAGTGATCTGACCAACTAGTGGGTTCTATATCTGAGTAGTAGGCTATAACTATTTTGATCTATAAAAATGTAATCTATCCTCGAGTAGCTCTTATGAGGGTTAGAATAAAAAGTTACATTTGTGAAATGGGAGGGATCTGTGTAGTAGTATACCCACACCGCCTTTTTTCTTTATATTTGATGCAAAGTGACCTATTGGAAAATCTCAACTTGAAAAACCAGGTTGGGAGTCCCTGGGGAAATGTGTCTCCTGAATGAAAACAATGTCCGCTTTTGATTTTTTAAACCACGGCAGGGCCACCGAGCGCTTAGTTGGAGAATTTAGTCCATTGGCGTTAAGTGAAATTAGCCTAACATGTTGTGTCCCCATGTATAAGGAGGTTGAAGAGTATATATAATTTGTGCTGTGAGATTTTTTCCATAGGAATTACAATGTTGAATTGATGACGAGTGACCATAGCAAATATATATGGACGAAAGGGGTTGAAGTAACAGCTACAACTTTTGGTAGCTGGTCGGCTTATTCTAAGTAAAGGGTGGGAAGGATATAAGGGTCTCAAATGCTCGGTTCAGTTACTTAATAAGATGTTATCTACTCGGAGAAGATGACTGTTCACAATAGGTAAATTTGTCTATTAGGAGGGGAAGTGTCAATGGGAGAGGGAGGAGAGGAGGGAGGTGTAGGGAAGGGGTTCAATATGGGTTCCATATTAGTGGATTGGTAGATAAGTCACTTTTTGCTCTGGGGGCAATAAGGTATTATAGTCATTTTTATGTGTTAATTGGTTTGAAATAACTTTGCCATAAAGGTTATGAATAGTCAATCGCCTTTAATTAGAACTAAAGTATCAGACAAAACCATAAAGCATTCTAACGTTTCTTCAAGTAATTGGGGTTTGATCCCCAGTTGGGGTGGGTGAAGGTAGAAGTGACAAGCTTTTATTTTTTGTTTTGTAGGAAACCTGAGTCCAATTCTGTCTTCGCTGCTTAGGGGCATCTATATTTTGAGCTTCATCTTGAGGTGATGGAGGAGATGGTGTCTTTATCTGCAGCTGGGAGCAGAATGATTCTAAGTTCTCCGGTGTTTTGTAGATGACTGGTTTGCCGTTCTTGATAACTTTCAGACAGAAGGGAAAGCCCCATCTGTAGGGGATGCCCAGGTCTCTAAGGTGTAATGTGAGGTATCTGACCTCTTTGTTAGAGTTAACTGGCTGAGGTCGGCGTAGATTTGGAGACGACTTCCCTCGTGCTGAATGGGAGATTTCTTTCTCGCTGCCGCAATGATGTTCTCCTTGTCTCGGAAACAGGTGACTTTAAGATCAACATCTCTAGGTGGTGCTGAATCCTTAGGAGGGGGTCTAAGGGCACGGTGGTATCGATCCAGTGAATATTCAATGTCCTCTTCACTGCCCATTAGCACATTGAATACGTTTTGTAAATAACCTAAGAGTTCAGATGATTTGATGGTTTCAGGTATGCCTCTGATCCTGATGTTCTGGTGCCTTCCTCTATTAACTAGGTCTTCTACCTAATCCTGTAATTGTTGTATCAAAGAGGAGGAGTGGGAGGTTTGACGGATTTGGGTGTATAACATTCCGTCTGTGTGTGCTACATCTTCCTCTAGCTCGACAATACAGTTTCCTATGTCACTAATTTCTTTTTTGACCTCTGATAGGCTGTTTTTAATCATGTTGCTGACTTGTGTTATAAATACAGCAAAATCCTCTTTTGAGGGTAGGGCCTGTAGATCTGCTCTGGTTATAGGGGCGTCTGTTTCAGGATCCTTTTTTGAGTCAGAGATATCATGTTCAGCCCTTTCATGTTTGTCAGAAGCTTGTGTCCATAGTATTAAAAAAGTTATGTACCTTGGGTGTATTTGCAGATAGGCCTTTGTTTAATTTGTTGGCCCTTTAAACCCATCTTGTTGACATAGTGCAGTCCTTTTATTAGGGAGGTAGAAGCTCAGTCAATTATATGCTAAGTTCTGTGTATACAGATTATCAGACAGGCAGGTAAATTCTATATAATATGCATTAGTTCTATGCTGCCAAGTGAGATTGCTGCAGAGTTAAAGATTCTAGTTACTTGTTTACTCCCAGAGCATAGTATAGGCCTTTGCTATGCTTTTATATTGTGTATGCACCCCTTCTATGCTTCATGAGATATTAAAAGCGTGCAGGGGATCTGAAATAAGTCCTTTAAGAACATACCATAACTGTGATGTCTAGTGAGGTTTGCCTTATATATGTAGCATTAATTGAGGCTATAGTTACTCACTGTGATTCATGTCAGTTTCATTGAGTCTCAACTTTTACACACTTTTATTGCTTCTAGTTTCTATGGAGTCGAGGCAGGCTGCACTTCTAGGCCATAGGGTTCACTTCCCTGTGTTCAGCCGTACCGCGGCGTTGTTTCCCGGGGTTAAGACCGGGTAGGTGTAGTAGGCCCCAGTGATGTCTCCAGTCTTTTCCCACTATTGCGGTGGTATGGATGTAATCCGGCTTCTACCGGAGGGTCTCTGAGTTGTCGGCTGTGAAAAGTCATCTTCAGGAGTAATTGCTTCCCATCCTAAGGTGCTTTAAATTGCTCCGGTGCAGACCAAACTTCAGAGCTCTTATAACCTGCATCCATCTTGGGTGCCGGCTAGCTCCGCCCTCCATGTTTTGTGTTTTTAACATAAATAAAATACATTGCAAAGTTCTATATATTTTTATAATTTTTAGAAAAATATTATATTTAAAATAAAAATAAAATTTTCATAATGTTGGAACTCTTTTAGAATTCTTAAATTTTTGCAGCATGGTCTGGATAAGTGTTTAACAGCTAGTTCCCTTAAGGGCCAAATATCTGCCCTTTTAGTCTTGTATAACAAGACCAGAAGATTTTGAGACTTCCTGACATTCAAGCATTTGTTCAAGCCTTAATCAGGATAAGACCAGTTATCTGTGGACCCTTAACATGGTTTTGAAGGTTCCTCAGGCTCAGCCTTTTAAATCTAGGCATGGTCTGGACATTTAACTGTTGGCCATTTCCTCGGCCAAAGGGTTTCTGAACTTTTGTCACCCTCCTCCATAAACAAGAGATTGATCCTGTGTCTTTTTGCGCCGCTTTCTTTTGGCTTTCTCCTCTGAGCCACTGGAGGGCTCTGGATCTGGAAACCTGAAGTCCTTGCTGGTTTAGTCTCTGGTTACATCTGCCTGCGAGCTGTTCTTTCTGTAATCATCTACAGATTGTCCTTATTTTTTTCATAACAGTTGGGGGCTATACCAGTTTCCAGTTCTCTTACCATGCTTTTCATTTTCAACTTTCTTATTTTCTCTTGGCCATATGTATGACTATGGAATCATTGGAAAGTGGGAAGGATTAAAGTTCTGGGTTTTTTGCCTCCTCCTTTGAGATGGATTATCCTGCATGTGATGTGTACTCCCACCATCATAAAATAAATTACATTTTTAGGTTTAGTTTCCTTATATTGTATGTATTTTTTTACTGACAAATAAGAATAGATAATAAAAAAAATCTATATAGTAGATGAGGTTGAAAGACAAATGTCCATAGAGATCAACATATACAAATCCTACCTGATTTACAATAGGCAGCTGCCAATTGAACTTACAGCAATACTATTAAAAAGCTGACTTATTTAGCTCAAGCAATCACATCCCAAATTTGCATTTATCTAAGGTATTGTGTTAGTATTCACTACCTCCTTAGGCAATGAGTTCCACAATTTGATTACAGTGCGCATTTCGCCGTACTCGGCTTTTTCAAAGGCTAACCCGACTTGGGAAAGCCTACCTGCCTAAGTAATCTATATTAGCCAATCAGGGGATTAGTATCTTATTAGCCTTAGAAGCCACTGCTGTGCATTGTGCACCCATCTTTAGCTTGTTATCCATAAGTACTCCCAAATCCCTTTCCTCCCCTGTTTTGCTATGTCTATTCCCATTTAAATTATAGTTTGTGTGCTTATTTTTATTTCCAAAATGTAAAACCTTACATTTTCCAGTATTAAATCTCATTTTCCATTTACCAGCCCATTCTTCTAATTTTTGTAAATCCCATTGTAATGCAATTTCATCCTTCACTAACCTAATGACCTTAAACAACTTTGTATCATTTGTAAAAATAGAGCTGTTGCTATTTTAATCCTTGCTCCAAGTCATTATTAAAATTATTAAAAGAACATGGCCCTGGGGGACTCCACTGATTACCTTTATCCAATCTGAATATGATACATTTAAAACTACTCGTTGCTACATGTATTTTATCCAGTTATTTATCCATGAGCTAATATTTTCAGATATTTCCAGATAGGCAAGATATTTTGAACGTTAATCTCTCGTGTGGCACTGTATCAAACGACTTTCAAAATCCAATTATATCACTTTATCTATATTTTTACTTACTTCCTCATAGAATCTAATAAGATTAGTTTGAGATTATCTATTCCTCATAAAAACTATGCTGATTTGAACTCATAATTTTGTTAACACCAATATCAATTTAATCCCTTATAATCCCTTCATTTTGTCAGGGTTTTTTCCCTGTTGTCATGTGCTGCTGGCAGCCATTTTACTCACCTCTCTTCCTGACTATGGTGCATTGTGGGGGATGCTGCTCAATTCCTGCACTTCCTTTTATGACCAGACTGGTGTGCATCATCCATGTGAGACAGGATGAAGTCTCAGAATTGTGATGTCATCACTTATTATTTAAAGGGCCTCTGTTCAGTATGCTTTGCCTTTGCGTTGTCTCAGACCTGTTTGTGAGAGTTCCTGTGTATTACCTGGCAGCCTGACGTCCTTCCTGGTTCCTGATCCCTGGCTTGTTCCTAACTCTGCTGTTTTCCTTGTCCCTGATTCCGGCTCGTCTGACTTTTCGCTTTGGTACCTGACTCGGCTCGTCTGACTACCAGCTCTGGTTTTGATTCCTGGCTTGTTATTTGACTTGTGGACTTTTTATTATTTTTTGCTATTAATAAAGGTGTGAATATTTTTGCACTTCTCGTCTCAGTCTGATTCCTGGCACCCTGAAACAAGTATCTTCCCTACTATCGATATCAGGGCTGATCTAGGAAGCTATAGACCAGATAGTCTGTTTACATTTTTAAAAAGTGGCACCATATCAGCTTTACGCCAGAACTTGGTGTGACGGATACCCCCGGCTACCCCGACTGGGTAGCTCCGCCAAAAGGGGTCCTGCTTCCTCCCTGCCGACTGCAGCTATGTAGCTGGCAAGTGACCACAGCCTGTAGACACCCCTGATGCCTGACAGCACCAGTACTCAGCGTCCCACCCTGTGGCAGACTCCAGCTACCCAGACTAGGTAGCTCTTCCAGCATGTCCTTCCTCTGCCTAGAACAGGCTGCTATGTAGCTCAGGATAGTGATTTTAGCTGGAGCTCACCCAAATAACTAGACACACTAGCATTCAGGTTACACAGGAACTGATTTTATTGAAAACACACACTCCTTTTATACAGTCAGTTCATCTTGATAAGACCCTGGACAATCCCTCTATTTTCCCGCCATTCCCGCCCCTCCAGACAGCCCGGCACCTCCATAGGAGCCACAGTCTCACATAATCCCAATACATAGGGGTGGTGGCTTAGGGGTGATCCCGGTGGAGCGGCAGCACTTCCAGGGTGTCATTTTTTAGCTCTCGGTCCAAAAATCAGCATGATTCGTTACTGGGACCGGAGTTACAGTCCATTGAATTTATGGGGTTAGGGGTGTCCAAAACCCCTGGTTCCCAAAGGAGCTCCCCTACGGCAATTCCCCCACCCCTTGTACTCCCCAGGGGCTACTAATCCCCAAAAGAGCGGAGCTCTGGGGCACATGGTTGCTGGAGCGACCTGGGTTAAATTTAGCGGGGGTTCTGCTGTCCTGTGGCCGACCGTGAGTTCCAGGAGCCTGTCCAGCCTGAGAGGGGTTAGGCGGGTATCCGTTGGGAGGCGGCCGATCGGGAGTTCCAGGAGCCCGGCCAGCCTAGGAGGGTTTTCCTGGTCATAAACTAACGCTTCTCTGAACACAAAAACAAGCCAACACAGAGCAAACAAACAGTCTCCAGAGATGGTGGTTGCTCTGAGGAGCCCAAAAACCACTGAGAAACAACAGGGGTGAGGTTGTAGGGGGGTGGGGGGTAGCCTTAGCCGTCTGATATCCGTGACACTTGGGTACTATGCCTGAGCATAATGAGTCTTGAAAATTAGAAGAGTAGAGGTTTGGCTATAATAGTGCTAAATTCCCGTAAAACCCTTGGGTGTATTCCATCTGGTCCTGGAGTTCTATTTACCTTAATACTATCCTGATATACAATAGAGATAACCCAGATAATGGTATGGGCTTGTATTTTCTAGTTTGTTTCAAAGTATCTCCCATTGGTTCCTATCTTGTGTTTATTGAAGAAAAGAACTTGTCTAGCACCTCAGCCTTCTCCCTGTTACTATTAATCATGCTACCCTTCATGCATTTTAATGTACCTATATTTTCCTTGTTAGATTTTTTTTTGCCATTTATGTACTTAAAAAACCTTTTACGGTTTAATCCCTTGCAATTAATCTTTCCTTTTCAATTTTGGCTGGTTTGGTTGCTTTTTTTGCATGCTTTGTTACATATACTATATATTTTAATAAATTAATCTTATTTCTATTGAACAATATTGTTTGAGCACTTATGTTTTTATTATTATTTACTCGTTTTTCATTTTTTTTTTTTTTTGCTTACAAGCCTAGCAGTTTTAAAAATTAGCTATTGTTCTTTATCTATTTTCTTGTAATAATCACTGATATTTTGTGTTTTAGGTATGTATTGCAAAATGTTTTAATATGTTTTGGATAACATAATGCGTATTATAACAATTTACTCTAGGATATTTGCAATATAATGGTGAAGCTGTTATTGATCTGAAAACATTGTAAACAAAACTGTTGTTAATCCTGAGAATAAAAAAAAAAAAGAATTAGTCAGGCTAATTTGTGGCTGAATATGTAGCTAAATGTTTTAAACCTCTTATTTAGAAATTCACATTGTAGAAATGTGTTAGCTGTTTGCAGTCGGGAAATTTGTACATTAAAGAGCCAGAAAACAATATATTTTTTAATGCAACACCTTAAAGTAGAATACCCTATTTGTGCGTAACTAACTATCGGCTAGATTATGAGTTTTGCGGTATGGCTATACCGCTGAAAAATTGGCCATTACGTGTAGAATTGCCGGGAACGCATATTAAGAGTCATGGCGGTATAGCTATACTGCAAGCATTTTAGCCTGTAATGCAACGTCCATTCCGCACTCAAAAAAATTATGTTTGAGTGCAGGATTTTCCATAGCGCTGTATTACAGGTGGCGCGGTCCGGCGAAAATGCTTGCGTTACAGCCTATACCGACACAATTCATTCCGCCATGTGAGACCAGTAGTTATGGATTTTGTGTAACAAAAATGTTTCACAAAACTCATAACTAAAATGTTACAAAGTACACTAAACACCCATAAACTACCTATTAACCCCTAAACCGCTGCCCTCCCGCATCGCAAACACTATATTAAAACTTATTAACCCCTAATCTGCCGCCCACCCACATTGCGACTATTAAATAAACCTATTAACCCCTAATCCGCCACCCCCAACATTGACAACACTAAATAAACCTATTAACCCCTAAACCACTGGCCTCCACATCGCCAACACTATAATAAAGTATTAACCCCTAAACCTCCAGCCCCCCACATTGTAACTAATAAACTAAACCTATTAACCCCTAAACCGCTGCCCCCCACATCGCAAAACACTAAATAAACTATTAACCCCTAAACCTAACACCCCCCTAACTTTAAATTAAAATTACAATATAACTATCTTAAAATAAATAAAAACTTACCTGTGAAATAAAAAAAAAACTTACATTAAACTATAAATTAACCTAACATAACTATTTTAATAAAAAAAACTTTCTCCGCCGGACTTCAGAAACTGTGAGTACCTATTTGGGGCTTTAGTGTTAGTTTTCATTTTTTTTTTTTTTTTTGATTAGGGTTTATTGGGCAATTTGCAAAAGAGCTGAATGCCATTTTAAAGGGCCACTAAACCCAAAATCTTTCTTTCATGATTCAGATAGAGAATAGAAATTTAAACAACATTACAATTTACTTCTATTTATTTTGCTTCATTTTTTAGATATCCTTAGTTGAAGAAAAAGCAATGCACATGGCGAGCCAATCACACAAGGCTTCTATGTGCAGCAACCAATCAGCAGCTGCTGAGCATATCTAGATATGCTTTTCTGCAAAGAATATCAAGAGAATAAAACAAATTAGATAATATAAGTAAATTAGAAAGATGTTTAAAATTGCATTCTCTTTCTAAATAATGAAAGAAAAAATGTGGGTGTCATGTCCCTTTAAGGGCAGTGAAAAAGAGCTGAATGCCCTTTTAAGGAAAATGCCCATACAAATGCCCCTTTAGGGGCAATGGATAGTTTAGGTTTATTAGTGTTAGTTTTTTTTATTTTGGGGGGTTTGGATGGTGGGGAGTTTTACTGTTAGGGGGGACTTTGTTTATTTTTAATGTAAAAGAGCTGATTTCTTTAGGCCAATGCCCTACAAAAAGCCCTTTTAAGGGCTATTGGTAATTTATTCTTAGATTAGGGGGTGTTTTTATTTTGGGGGGCTTTTTAAATTTCATAGGGATTAGGTTTAATTTTTTTTATTTTGGATAGTGTTGTTTATTTGTTTATCTGCCATCTGGACAGGCTTATCAACTAGTACTATAATAAAAAATCTAACATTACAAAAACTAATAAACACTAAATTACAAAAATAATAAACGAAATGATCAAAAATATAAACAATTACACCTAATCTAATAGCCCTATAAAAATAAAAAGCACCCCCCCCCAAATAAAAACACTCCTTAACCTACAATAAACTACCAATAGCCCTTAAAAGGGCCTTTTGTAGGACATTGCCCTAAATTAAACAGCTCTTTTACCTTAAAAAAATTACTAAGTCCCCCCTTAAAAGTAACCCCCCACCCAACCAACCCCCCAAAATAAAAAAACCTAACTCTAAAAAATCCTAAGCTAATTGCCCGGACATCCATCTTCATCCAAGCGGCGAGAAGTCTTCATCCAGGTGGCGACACCTTCATTCATTTTCTATCTTCATCCAGGCAGCGCAGAGCTGAGCTATCCTGGAGGGCAATGACATCCTGAGCAGAGCGTCCTCTTCATACGATCACTGCTGTACACTGAAGTTGAATGCAAGGTAACCGTTTCAAAATGGCGTACCTTGCATTCCAATTGGCTGATTTGATTCTTCAAATTCAAATCCGCCAATAGGAGCTTCTGAAATCCTATTGGCTGTTCAAATCGGCCAATAGGATGAGAGCTTCTGAAATCCTATTGGCTGTTCAAATCAGCCAAAAGGATTTCAGTAGCTCTCATCCTATTGAGATACAGCCCTTGGCGTTTGTGCGATATTGCGCTTAACGTACTATACTGCGCAGCACAAGGAGGTTTTTCAGTAACTTGTAATGGCAGCGCTTTGGAGAGTGCAATAACGCAAATGTATTTTGTCGTTATTTTCGCACCCTGTTTAGTGCAAAACTCGTAATCTAGGTGTACGTGATTACATTTTAAAAGGCTGCATTTTACCTGTAAAGATGGCAAATTAAAATCTCCCTCCTCTGTGCTTAGCATTTTTTTAAATATGCCTTTAGATAGGGACACAGTCAGTAAGAAATTCATAGTGCACACTGCAAGTTACTGCTATTGAAATAAAATAACTGTTCCATAGCATAGCCTTTTGCTGATGAAAAATTGAAAAAACAGAATTTATGCTTACCTGATAAATTACTTTCTCTTGCGGTGTATCCAGTCCACGGATTCATCCTTTACTTGTGGGATATCCTCATTCCCTACAGGAAGTGGCAAAGAGAGCACACAGCAGAGCTGTCCATATAGCTCCCCCTCTAGCTCCACCCCCCAGTCATTCGACCAAAGGTTAGGAAGAAAAAGGAGAAACCATAGGGTGCAGTGGTGACTGTAGTTTAAACAAAAAAATGTATTACCTGACTTAATTGGCAGGGCGGGCCGTGGACTGGATACACGGCAAGAGAAAGTAATTTATCAGGTAAGCATAAATTCGGTTTTCTCTTGCAAGGTGTATCCAGTCCACGGATTCATCCTTTACTTGTGGGATACCAATACCAAAGCTTTAGGACACGGATGAAGGGAGGGAACAAGACAGGTACCTTAAACAGAAGGCACCACTGCTTGCAAGACCTTTCTCCCAAAAATAGCCTCCGAAGAAGCAAAAGTATCGAATTTGTAAAATTTGGCAAAAGTATGCAGTGAAGACCAAGTCGCTGCTTTACAAATCTGTTCAACAGAAGCCTCATTCTTGAAAGCCCATGTGGAAGCCACTGCTCTGGTAGAATGAGCAGTAATTCTTTCAGGAGGCTGCTGGCCAGCAGTCTCATAGGCCAAACGGATGATGCTTTTCAGCCAAAAGGGAAGAGAGGTAGCAGTCGCTTTCTGACCTCTCCTCTTACCAGAAAAGATAACAAACAAGGAAGATGTTTGTCTGAAATCCTTAGTTGCTTGCAAATAGAACTTTAGAGCACGAACTACATCAAGATTGTGCAACAGACGTTCCTTCTTCGAAGAAGGATTGGGACACAGAGAAGGAACAACAATTTCCTGGTTAATATTCTTGTTAGAAACCACTTTAGGAAGAAAACCAGGTTTAGTACGCAAAACTACCTTATCTGCATGGAACACCAGGTAAGGTGAATCACACTGTAAGGCAGATAATTCTGAGACTCTTCGAGCAGAAGAGATAGCTAAAAAAAAAAAAAACTTTCCAAGATAACAACTTAATATCTATGGAATGTAAAGGTTCAAACGGAACCCCTTGCAGAACTGAAAGAACTAGATTTAGACTCCATGGCGGAGCCACAGGTTTATAGACAGGCTTGATTCTGACTAAAGCCTGTGCAAACGCTTGAACGTCTGGTACCTCAGCCAGACGCTTGTGTAAAAGGATAGACAGAGCAGATATCTGTCCCTTTAAAGAACTAGCCGACAATCCTTTCTCCAATCCGTCTTGGAGAAAGGACAATATCCTGGGAATCCTAATCTTACTCCATGAGTAACCCTTGGATTCACACCAACAAAGATATTTCCGCCATATCTTATGGTAGATTTTCCTGGTGACAGGCTTTCTAGCCTGAATCAGAGTATCTATAACTGACTCAGAGAAACCACGCTTTGATAGAATTAAGCGTTCAATCTCCAAGCAGTCAGACGTAGAGAAACTAGATTTGGATGCTTGAACGGACCCTGTATTAGAAGATCCTGCCTCATTGGCAGTGTCCATGGTGGGACAGATGACATGTCCACTAGGTCTGCATACCAAGTCCTGCCTGGCCACGCAGGCGCTATCAAAATCACAGAAGCCTTCTCCTGCTTGATTCTGGCGATCAGACGAGGGAGAAGAGGAAACGGTGGGAAAACATAAGCCAGATTGAAGGACCAAGGCGCTGCTAGAGCATCTATCAATGCCGCCTTGGGATCCCGGGACCTGGATCCGTAGAGAGGAAGCTTGGAGTTCTGACGGGACGCCATCAGATCCAACTCTGGAATGCCCCATAGCTGAGTCAGCTGGACAAATACCTCCGGGTGGAGTTCCCACTCCCCCAGGTGAAAAGTCTGACGACTTAGAAAATCCGCCTCCCAGTTGTCTACTCCTGGGATGTGAATTGCTGAGAGATGGCAGGAGTGGTCCTCCGCCCACCTGATTATTTTGGTTACTTCCTTCATCGCTAGGGAACTCTTTGTTCCCCCCTGATGATTGATGTAAGCTACAGTCGTGATGTTGTCCGACTGAAATCTGATGAATTTGGCCGCAGCTAGTTGAGGCCATGCCTGAAGCGCGTTGAAAATCGCCCTCAGTTCCAGAATGTTTATCGGGAGAAGAGATTCTTCCCGAGACCATAAGCCTTGAGCTTTCAGGGAGTCCCAGACTGCACCCCAGCCTAACAGACTGGCGTCGGTCGTTACAATGATCCACTCTGGTCTGCAGAAACATATTCCCTGAGACAGGTGATCCTGAGACAACCACCAGAGAAGAGAAACTCTGGTTTCCTGGTCCAACTGTATTTGAGGAGACAAATCTGCATAATCCCCATTCCACTGATTGAGCATGCATAGTTGCAGTGGTCTGAGATGTATCCGAGCCAAAGGGACTATGTCCATTGCCGCTACCATCAATCCGATTGCCTCCATGCACTGAGCTACAGATGGCCGAGGAATGGAATGAAGAACTCGGCAAGTAGTTAAAAGTTTCAACCTTCTGACCTCCGTCAGAAATATTTTCATTTCTACCGAATCTATTAGTGTTCCTAGGAAGGAAACCCTTGTGAGTGGGGACAGAGAACTCTTTTTGATGTTCACCTTCCACCCGTGAGACCTCAGAAAGGCCAATACAATCTCTGTGTGAGCCTTGGCTCTGTGATAGGACGGCGCCTGAATTAAGATGTCGTCCAAATAAGGCGCCACTGCTATGCCCCGCGGTCTTAGAACCGCCAGAAGGGACCCTAGCACCTTTGTGAAAATTCTGGGAGCAGTGGCTAAACCGAATGGAAGAGCCACAAACTGGTAATGCTTGTCTAGGAAAGCGAACCTGAGGAACTGATGATGATCTTTGTGGATAGGGATATGCAGGTACGCATCCTTTAGATCCACGGTAGTCATATATTGACCTTCCTGGATCATAGGTAAGAATGTCCGAATGGTCTCCATCTTGAATGATGGGTCTCTGAGGAATCTGTTTAGAATTTTTAGATCCAGGATTGGTCTGAAAGTTCCTTCTTTTTTGGGAACCACAAACAGGTTTGAGTAAAAACCCAGTCCTTGTTCTGCAATTGGAACTGGGTATATCACTCCCATCGTATGTAGATCCTCTACACAGCGTAAGAACGCCTCTTTCTTTGTCTGGTCTGTAGACAGACGAGAAATGTGGAACCTTCCCTTTGGAGGGGAGTCCTTGAATTCTAGAAGATATCCCTGGGTAACAATCTCTAATGCCCAGGGATCGTGAACATCTCTTGCCCAGGCCTGAGCGAAGAGAGAAAGTCTGCCCCCTACAAGATCCGGTCCCGGATCGGGGGCTACCCCTTCATGCTGTCTTGGTAGCAGCTGCAGGCTTTTTGGCCTGTTTACCCTTGTTCTAGCCCTGGTAAGGCTTCCAGGTTGCCTTGGGCTGTGAAGCGTTACCCTCTTGCTTTGCAGCTGTAGAGGCTGAAGCGGGACCGCTCCTGAAATTACGAAAGGAACGAAAATTAGCTTTGTTTTTAGCCTTAAAGGGCTTGTCCTGAGGAAGAGCATGGCCCTTTCCCCCGATGATTTCTGAAATAATCTCTTTCAATTCTGGCCCGAAAAGGGTCTTTCCTTTGAAAGGGATATTTAATAATTTGGATTTTGACGACACATCGGCCGACCATGACTTGAGCCAAAGCGCTCTGCGCGCCATAATGGCAAAACCTGAATTTTTTGCTGCTAACTTAGCTAATTGCAAAGTGGCATCTGTGATAAAAGAATTAGCCAGCTTTAGAGCCTTAATTCTATCCATAATTTCGTCATATGAGGTCTCCGTCTGGAGCGACTCCTCCAGCGCCTCAAACCAGAAAGCCGCTGCAGTAGTTACAGGAATAATGCAGGCAATAGGTTGGAGAAGAAAACCTTGTTGAACAAGTAAACCTTCTAACTTTTTATCCATAGGATCTTTAAAAGCACAACTGTCTTCAATTGGTATGGTTGTGCGTTTAGCAAGTGAAGAAACAGCCCCCTCTACCTTAGGGACCGTCTGCCACGAGTCCCGCCTGGGGTCAGTTATGGGGAACATTTTCTTAAAAATAGGGGGGGGGAACAAAAGGGACACCTGGTCTATCCCACTCCCTAGTAACAATATCTGCAACCCTCTTAGGGATCGGAAACGCATCAGTGTATATAGGGACCTCTAGGTACTTGTCCATTTTACACAACTTCTCTGGGACCACCATAGGGTCACAATCATCCAGAGTAGCTAATACCTCCCTGAACAGTACGCAGAGGTGTTCCAATTTAAATTTAAACGCTAATGAATCTGACTCTGCCTGATGAGAAACCTTTCCTGAATCGGAAATTTCTCCCTCAGACATCAAATCCCTCGCCCCCAGTTCAGAGCGTTGTGAGGGCACATCAGATAAGGCTACCAAAGCTTCAGACTGCTCATAATCTGTTCTTAAAACAGAGCTATCGCGCTTTGCAGGAAAAACTAGCAGTTTGGATAGAAAGGCCGCAAGGGAATTATCCATGACTGTCGCTAGTTGTTGCAATGGAATAGGGGCAGACGCACTAGAGGTACTAGGCATCGCTTGAGCGGGCCTAACTGGTTGTGACACATGGGGAGAGGTAGACGGACTATCCTCATTACCTTCAGTCTGAGAATCATCTAGGGCCACACTTTTAAGTGCAACAATATGATCTTTAAAGTGTATAGACATATTAGTGCAATTGGGACACATTCTGAGAGGGGGTTCCACCATGGCTTCTAAACACATTGAACAAGGATTTTCCTTAGTGTCAGACATGCTTAACAGACTAGTAGCATACACAAGCAGGCTTGGAAAACACTTTAATCAAATAAAAAACACAATTTGAAAAAAACGTTACTGTGCCTTTAAGAAATAAAAAGAGCACACAATTTTACCAAACAGTGAAAAATGCAGCAATCCTTTTGAAATTTTCACAGTATGTGCCTAAGGCTTTAATATGATTGCACCACAAGTTGCAGAACGATTAACCCCTTAATGCCCAAACCGGAGCAGCCTAAAGCCAACAACCAGTTAAATAACTACAGCACCTTGCCACAGCTTACTGCTGTGGCCCTACCTGCCCTTAGGGATCAGTTTTGGGGGGAAAAGCTTCTTTTAGGCCCTCAATCAGCAGCTGGAACCTCCATATGAAGCAGCATGAACTGTCTTTCAATTCTAACTGCGCATCTGAGGCGCAAAATTAGGCCCCTCCCACTCCACTCCGGAGTTGTGAGGCCTATAAAAATCACTTCTAAGTGACTAAATTTTTGCCATGTGGATAATAACCCCAGAAAACACTCCAAAGTGCTTAAAAAGTGTCTCCAACGAGTATTTCTTAAAACAAATAATCGATTGCCCTGAATTAGTGTCAACCAGCCTAATTAGCCCTGTTATGTAAGCATTCAATTCTTTACTAAGTCTCAGAACATAGCTTACCCTCCCCACATGGGGATCTTGTCAGTCTTCTAGCATTATCTCAGTCTTGTCTACAAATAAATGACTAAACATACCTCATTGCAGTCAAGCCTGCAAACTGTTCCCCCCAAACTGAAGTTTTCTGGTACTCCTCAGTCCTGTGTGGGAACAGCAGTGGATTTTAGTTACAACATGCTAAAATCATTTTCCTCTCAGCAGAAATCTTCATCACTTTTCTGCTAGAGAGTAAATAATACAAACCGGTACCATTTAAAAATAACAAACTTTTGATTGAAGATATAAAACTACAGTTCTAACACCACATTCACTTTACCCTCCCGTAGAGAGACCCTAGTGCTTAGAGCCGGCAAAGAGAATGACTGGGGGGGTGGAGCTAGAGGGGGAGCTATATGGACAGCTCTGCTGTGTGCTCTCTTTGCCACTTCCTGTAGGGAATGAGAATATCCCATAAGTAAAGGATGAATCCGTGGACTGGATACACCTTGCAAGAGAAAGGAGGCTCGCAAGACTGAGCAGAATGCTCAGAAACCCTTCTAGCTGAAAAAATTGCTACAATGAAGTGGACTTTCCAAGACAAATGCTGAAGGTCAAACCCATGCTGAAGGTGAAAAGCATGGGTTGAAAAGCAGGGTCTTCAAGTACCCTCAAAGTCAGATTAAGACTTAAATGAGGAGTATTTGGTTGAATAACAGTCTAATTAAAGCCTGATCAAATGTCTGAACATTAGGAATGTTGGCTATTTACCTGTACAGATAAAGTTGAAATCTGGCATTTATGAGGACTGGCAGACAAGTCCTTCTCCAAACCATCCTTTAAAAACTCAAGGGCTTTAGAAATTTGAAAGGAATTCCAACACTAAGCCGAAAATGTTTTCAACACCTTGTGGCTTGAATTAAGGTATCAATGACCTTATCAGAAAAATCTCTGTTGGCCTAAATTAATGTGCATTTGCAGGCCAGTCCTGAGATTCTGCTGAGAAAGGGACCTTGAAAAAGAAAAGTTCTGAAAGGGAGCCACCAAGGCAGGCAAGAGGATATTGGAATTCGATCTGCTTACCAAGTCCAGAGAGTTCAAACCAGAGCTATCAGAATCACTATATATCATTCCTGTTTGATTCTGGCTATCACTCTGGATAGTAACACTAATGGAGGACAGATATATATATATATATATATATATATATATACATACATACACATATATACAGATAAATGACCAGGGAACCAGTAGTGCATTCACCAGATCCGCACAATAAAATTCAAGTGAGAGGCCATGAGATCTGTCTCAGGCAAACCCCAACGTCTCATTATCTAGTTGATCAACTCCAGTTGCAGAGAGCCTCCTGGTGACTGAGAAAGTCCACCTCCTAATTATTTACTCCTGGGATGTGAATGGCCAAAATAAGATGTTACTGGCATTCTGCGCACCTTATAGAATGAGGCACCTTCTTCGTTCTCAAAAAACACCTGAATTTCTTTTTGATGGGTGACATAAATCACTGCTTTGACATTGTCAGACTGAAATTGAATAATTGCTGACCGAGTTTGGCACTCCCCAAAAAATAATGATAAAATTAACTTATTGATCATATTAAAATAATCAAAATACTGGTTAAAGGGCATCTAATGCATTTCGGCAAACATAATAAGCTTTAAGCTTGAGTTGTAAGGTCAGATAATCCAGAATGATACATGTGCAGTACAAAAACATAATTTATGTAAGAATTTACCTGATAAATTCATTTCTTTCATATTGGCAAGAGTCCATGAGCTAGTGACGTATGGGATATACATTCCTACCAGGAGGGGCAAAGTTTCCCAAACCTCAAAATGCCTATAAATACACCCCCACCACACCCACAATTCAGTTTAACGAATAGCCAAGAAGTGGGGTGATAAGAAAGGTTGCGTAAGCATCAATAAGGAATTGGAATAATTGTGCTTTATACAAAAAAATCAGAACCACCATAAAAAGGGTGGGCCTCATGGACTCTTGCCAATATGAAAGAAATGAATTTATCAGGTAAATTCTTACATAAATTATGTTTTCTTTCATGTAATTGGCAAGAGTCCATGAGCTACTGACGTATGGGATAGCAAATACCCAAGATGTGGAACTCCACGCAAGAGTCACTAGAGAGGGAGGGATAAAAATAAAGACAACCAATTCCGCTGAAAAAAATAATCCACAACCCAAATCAAAAGTTTTAATCATATAATGAAAAAAACTGAAAATATAAGCAGAAGAATCAAACTGAAACAGCTGCCTGAAGTATTTTTCTACCAAAAACTGCTTCTGAAAAAGAGAAAACATCAAAATGGTAGAATTTAGGAAAAAGTAAGCAAAGAAGACCAAGTTGCTGCTTTGCAAATCTGATCAACAGAAGCTTCATTCTTAAAAACCCAGGAAGTGGAAACTGACCTAGTAGAATGAGCCGTAATCCTCTGAGGTTGGGAATTACCCGACTCCAAATAAGCATGATGAATCAAAAGCTTTAACCAAGATGCCAAAGAAATGGCAGAAGCCTTCTGACCTTTCCTAGAACTGGAAAAGATAACAAATAGACTAGAAGTCTTCCTGAAAACTTTAGTGACTTCAACATAATATTTTGAAGCTCTTACCACATCCAAAGAATGTAAGGATCTCTCCACAGAATTCTTAGGATTAGGACACAAAGAAGGGGCAACAATTTCTCTACTAATGTTGTTAGAGTTCACAACTTTAGGTAAAAATGTAAACGATGTCCGCAAAAACTGCCTTATCCTGATGAAAAATCAGAAAAGGAGACTCACAAGAAAGAGCAGATAAAACAGAAACTCTTCTAGCAGAAGAGATGGCCAAAAGGAACAACACTTTCCAAGAAAGTAATTTACTGTCCAGAAAATGCATAGGCTCAAACGGAGGAGCCTGTAAAGCCTTCAAAACCAAATTAAGACTCCAAGGAGGTGAAATTGATTTAATGACAGGCTTGATACGAACCAAAGCCTGTACAAAACAGTAAATATCAGGAAGTTTAGCATTTTTTCTGTGGAACAGAACAGAAAGAGCAGAGATTTGTCCTTTCAAAGAACTTGCAGACAAACCCTTATCTAAACCATCCTGAAGAAACGGAAAAATTCTAGGTATTCTAAAAGAATGCCAAGAGAATTTATGAGAAGAACACCATGAAATGTAAGTCTTCCAAACTCGATAATAAATCTTTCTAGACACAGATTTACGAGCCTGGAACATAGTTTTAATCACTGAGTCAGAGAAACTTCTATGACTAAGCATTCAATCTCCATACCATCAAATTTAATGATTTGAAATCCTGATGGAAAAACAAACCTTGAGATATAAGGTCTGGCCTTAATGGAAATGGCCAAGGTTGGCAACTGAACATCCGAACAAGATCCACATACCAAAACCTGAGCGGCCATGCTGTAGCCACCAGCAGCACAAACAATTGCTCCATGATGATTTTGAAAATCACTCTTGGAAGAAGAACTAGAGGCGGAAAAATATAGGCAGGTTGATAACTCCAAGGAAGTGTCAATGCATCCACTGCTTCCGCCTGAGGATCCCTGGACCTGGATAGGTACCTGGGAAGTTTCTTGTTTAGATGAGATGTCATCATATCTATTTCTGGACGTCGGCACATCTGAACAACTTGAAAAAAAGACATCTGGGGGAAGAGACCATTCTCCCGGATGTAAAGCTTGATGACAAAGATAATCCGCTTCCCAATTGTCTATACCTGGGATATGGACTGCAGAAATTAGACAGGAGCTGGATTTTGCCCAAGCAAGTATCCGAGATACTTCTTTCATAGCCTGAGGACTGAGAGTCCCACCCTAATGATTGACATACGCCACAGTGACATTGTCTGTCTGAAAACCAATAAACGTCTCTCTCTTCAAATAGAAGCCAAAACTGAAGAATTCTGAGAATTGCACAGAGTTCCAAAATATTGATAATCTCGCCTCTTGAGATTTCCAAACCCCTTGTGATGTCAGAGGTCCCCAGACAGCTTCCTAACCTAAAAGACTTGCATCTGTTGTGATCACGGTCCAGGTTGGATGAACCAAAGAGACCCGTAGAACTATACAATGGTGATCTAACCACCAAGTCAGAGATAGTTGAATATTGGGATTCAAGGGTGTTAAATGTGATATCCTAGAATAATCCCTGCACCATTAATTCAGCATTAAAAACTGGAGAGGTTTCATATGAAAATGAGCAAAGAGAATCGAATCCAATGCTGCAGTCATGAGACCTAAAACTTCCATGCATATAGCTACTGAAGGAAATAATAGAGACTAAAGGTTCCGACAAGCTGAACCCAATAAAAATTGTCTCTTGTCTGTTAGAAACAAAGACATTGACACAATCTATCTGGAAACCTAAAAAAGGTGACCCTTGTCTTGAGAAATCAAGGAACATTTGGTAAAATGATCCTCCAACCATGTCCTTGAAGAAACAACAGAAGTTGAAACGTATGAGATTCTGCAGAACGAAAAGACTGAGCAAATACCACAATATCGTCCAAATAAGGAAACACCGAGAACTTTTGAAAAGATTCCTAAAGCTGTTGCTAGGCCAAAAAGGAAAAGCAACAAATTGGTAATGCTTGTCTAAAAAAGAGAATCTCAGAAAATGAAAATAATCTGAATGAAAACAGAATATAAAGATATGCATCCTGTAAGTCTATTGTAGGCAAATAATGCCCTTGCTGACCAAAAGGCAGAATAGACCATATAAACACCATTCTGAAAGATGGTACTCTTACATGACAATTCAAAAAAGATTTTCTATCTTTGGGACAATGAATAGTTCTGAACAAAACCCCAGACCCCGTTCCTGAAATGGAAGTGGTATGAATACCCCAGATAACTCCAGGTCTGAAACACACTTCAGGAAAGTCTGAGCCTTTACTGGAATAGCTGCAATATGCTAGAGAGAAAAAGACTTCTCACAGGCGGTCTTACTCTGAATCCTATTCTGTACCCCAATCTAAGAAGTTTGGACTGAATTGAACCAAACAACTTTAGAAAAAGTCTTAACCTGCCCCTTACCAGCTAAGCTGGAATAAGGGTTGCACCTTCATGCGAATTTGGGGGCTGACTTTGATCTTTTAAATGGCTTGAATTCATTCCATTTTGAAGAAAGCTTCCAATTAGAAAAATGTTACTTGGGGAAGAATTAGGATTCCGTTCCTTAATAAGAACAAAAACTAATATAAGCTTAAGATTTACTCTTAGAACTTAATCTTGAAGCAAAAAAACTCCCTTCCCCAGAGTAACAGTTGAAAGTATTGAATCCAATTGCGAACCAAATAATTTATTACCTTGAAAAAATAGAAATCTGAATTTTAGAAATCAAATTAGCATTCCAAGATTTAAGTCGCAAAGTTCTTCTACCTAAAATAGCTAAAGACATAGATCAATTGTGAAAATATCAAAAAATGACATCACAAATGAAATTATTAGCATGTTGAATCAACTTAACAATGCTAAACAAATCATAATCCGATACTTGTTGCGCTAAAGTATCCAACCAAAAAGTTGAAGCAGTTGCAACATCAGCCAAATAAATTGCAGGCCTAAGAAAAGGACCTGAAAATAAAATAATTTTCCTTAGATAAGATACAAGTTTCCCATCTGAAGGAACTTAAAAATAAATACTATTTTCCATAGGAATAGTAGTATGTTTAGCAAGAGTAGAGATAGCCCCATTAACTTTGGGGATCTTTTCCCAAAACTCCAAACTAACTGCTGGCAAAGGATACAATTTAAAAACCTTAAAGAAGGGATAAAAGAAGTCCCAGGCCTATTCCATTCCCTAGTATCAGGAACTGGAAAAAAACCTCTGAAGAAACCACAGGAGGTTAATAAGCAGAATTTAAATGTTAGCTAGTCTTACAATCAAAAGGACTAGTCTCCTCAATATCCAATATAATCAACACCTTTTCAACAAAGAACGAATGTACTCTATATTAAAGTAAAAAAGTAGATTTGTTAGTGTCAATATCTGATGAAGGATATTCTGAATGAGATAAATCATCATCAGAGAAGGATAATTCAGTATGTTGTCGGTCATTTGAAAATTCATCAACTAAATGAGAAGTTTAAAAAGACCTTTACATTTTATTAGAAGGCGGGATGGCAGACCAAAGCCTTCAGAATAGAATCAGAAAAATATTCTTATAAATTCCTAGGTATATCTTGTACATTAGATGTTAAAAGAATAGCAATAGACAATGCATTAATACTGATGGACATTTTCTCTGCATGTAAAAGTTTATCATGATAACTTATTACAAACCATAGCTAAAGATAAAAATTCATAACATTAAAATAAAAGAACTTAGCTTTGGTAGGACTGATATCAGTCAGCAGGAATCCAACAGTGTTTTCTGATACAGGAACAGTTTTTGAGATATCTTGCAAATGTAAGAGAAAAAACAACATATAAAGCAAAATATCAATTTCCTTATATGACAGTTTCAGGAATGGGAAAAAAATGCAAACAAAATAAGCCTCTGAAAACCAGAAGCAGAATGAAATAAAGACTTAAATAATGTCAGAAATCTGGCGCCAAGTATGACGCCCACAACTGACAAAATATTTTTTGGCGCCAAGAACGTCTGCAACAAACACGAGCGTCATAGATGACGCAACTATGTGAAAATTCTCTGCGCCAACTAAGATGCCGGAAATGACGAAAATATGTCAAACGTAATTCACGCGCCAAAAAAGTCTCACGCCAAGAATGACGCAATAAATTATAGCATTTTGCGCACCCGCGAGCCTAACAGCCCGCAATTTAGAAAGAAAGTCAATTTAAAAATTCCAGGTAAGAAATTTTTCTCTTTTTTTTTTATGCATTTCCCAAAATGAAACTGACAGTCTGCAAAAACATAATTTATGCTTACCTGATAAATTTATTTCTCTTGTGGTGTATCCAGTCCACGGATCATCCATTACTTGTGGGATATTCTCATTCCCAACAGGAAGTTGCAAGAGGACACCCACAGCAGAGCTGTCTATATAGCTCCTCCCCTAACTGCCATATCCAGTCATTCGACCGAAAACAAGCAGAGAAAGGAGAAACCATAGGGTGCAGTGGTGACTGTAGTTTAAAATTAAAAAATACCTGCCTTAAAATGACAGGGCGGGCCGTGGAATGGATACAGTAAGGTGTATCCAGTCCACGGATCATTCATTACTTGTGGGATACCAATACCAAAGCTAAAGTACACGGATGAAGGGAGGGACAAGGCAGGTACTTAAACGGAAGGTACCACTGCCTGTAAAACTTTTCTCCCAAAAATAGCCTCCGAAGAAGCAAAAGTATCAAAATTTGTAGAATTTTGAAAAAGTATGAAGCGAAGACCAAGTCGCCGCCTTGCATATCTGTTCAACAGAAGCCTCATTTTTAAAGGCCCATGTGGAAGCCACAGCTCTAGTAGAATGAGCTGTAATCCTTTCTGGAGGCTGCTGGCCAGCAGTCTCATAGGCTAAGCAGATTATGCTTCTTAGCCAAATAGAAAGAGAGGTTGCCGAAGCCTTTTGACCTCTCCTCTGTCCAGAGTAGACAACAAACAAAGCAGATGTTTGACGAAAATCTTTAGTAGCTTGTAAGTAAAACTTTAAAGCACGAACCACGTCCAGATTGTGTAATAGACGTTCCTTTTTTGAAGAAGGATTAGGACACAAAGACGGAACAACAATCTCTTGATTGATATTCTTATTAGATACCACCTTAGGTAAAAACCCAGGTTTGGTACGCAGAACTACCTTATCTGCATGGAAGATCAGATAAGGAAAATCACATTGTAAGGCAGATAACTCGGAAACTCTACGAGCCGAGGAAATCGCTACCAAAAAAAGAACTTTCAAAGATAAAAGTTTGATATCTATGGAATGAAGAGGTTCAAACGGAACCCCCTGAAGAACTTTAAGAACCAAATTAGCTCCAAGGTGGAGCAACAGGTTTAAACACAGGCTTGATTCTAACTAAAGCCTGACAAAATGCCTGAACGTCTGGGACATCCGCCAGACGCTTGTGCAAAAGAATAGATAGCGCAGAAATCTGTCCCTTTAAGGAACTAGCTGACAATCCTTTCTCCAATCCTTCTTGGAGAAAAGATAATATCCTGGGAATCCTGACCTTACTCCATGAGTAGCCCTTGGATTCACACCAATAAAGATATTTACGCCAAATCTTATGATAGATTTTCCTGGTGACAGGCTTTCGTGCCTGAATTAAGGTATCAATGACTGACTCTGAGAAGCCACGCTTTGATAAAATCAAGCGTTCAATCTCCAGGCAGTCAGCCTCAGAGAAATTAGATTTGGATGGTTGAAAGGACCTTGAAGTAGAAGGTCCTGTCTCAGCGGCAGAGTCCATGGTGGAAAGGATGACATATCCACCAGATCTGCATACCAAGTCCTGCGTGGCCACGCAGGCGCTATCAAGATCACCGATGCTCTCCTGCTTGATTTTGGCAATCAGACGAGGGAGCAGAGGAAATGGTGGAAACACATAAGCCAGGTTGAAGGACCAAGGCGTTGCTAGAGCATCTATCAGCGTTGCCTTGGGGTCCCTGGACCTGGATCCGTAACAAGGAAGCTTGGTGTTCTGGCGAGACGCCATGAGATCCAGTTCTGGTTTGCCCCAACGATGAACCAATTGTGCAAACACCTCCGGATGGAGTTCCCACTCCCCCGAATGAAAAGTCTGTCGACTTAGAAAATCAGCCTCCCAGTTCTCTACACCTGGGATATGGATAGCTGATAGGTGGCAAGAGTGAATCTCTGCCCAGCAAATTATCTTTGAGACTTCTAACATCACTAGGGAACTCCTTGTTCCCCCTTGATGGTTGATGTAAGCCACAGTCGTGATGTTGTCCGACTGAAATCTGATGAACCTCATTGTCGCTAGCTGAGGCCAAGCCTGAAGGAGCATTGAATATCGCTCTTAGTTCCAGAATGTTTATTGGAAGGAGTGACTCCTCCTGAGTCCACGATCCCTGAGCCTTCAGGGAGTTCCAGGACTGCACCCCAACCTAGAAAGGCTGGCATCTGTCGTTACAATTGTCCAATCTGGCCTGCGAAAGGTCATACCTTTGGACAGATGGACCCGAGATAGCCACCAGAGAAGAGAATTCTGGTCTCTTGATCCAGATTTAGTAGAGGGGACAAATCTGTGTAATCCCCATTCCACTGACTGAGCATGCAGAGTTGCAGCGGTCTGAGATGTAGGCGTGCAAACGGCACTATGTCCATTGCCGCTACCATTAAGCCGATTACTTCCATGCACTGAGCCACCGAAAGGCGAGGAATGGAATAAAGAACACGGCAGGAATTTAGAAGTTTTGATAACCTGGACTCCGTCAGGTAAATTTTCATTTCTACAAAATCTATCAGAGTCACTAAGAAGGAAACTCTTGTGAGGGGGGATAGAGAACTCTTTTTCTCGTTCACCTTCCACCCATGCGACCTCAGAAATGCCAACATTATGTCCGTATGAGACTTGGCAATTTGGAAGTTTGACGCCTGAATCAGGATGTCGTCTAAATAAGGGGCCACTGCTATGCCCCGCGGCCTTAGGACCGCCAGAAGCGACCCCAGAACCTTCGTAAAAATTCTTGGGGCTGTAGCTAACCCAAAGGGAAGAGCTACAAACTGGTAATGCCTAGACATGTGCGATTCGTTTCGGATTTATTCTGAAATTCAGAAAATTCGGTAAATTCTGAGATTCGGATCGATTCGAATTTCCGAATTAAAATACTTCCGAATCTACCGAATGAATCCGAAATAGCTGCCGTATCTCCGAATAAATCCGAATTAGCTTGGTAAAATTGGGAGTTTCGGCTGAAAAAAAAACCTAACACCGCAGCCCCATTGTTTCCTATGGGGAAACATTAAGTCTGCACCTAACACCCTAACATGTACCCCGAGTCTCTAAACACCCCTAATCTAACACTTATTAACCCCTAATCTGCCGCCCCCGCTATCGCTGACACCTGCATTAATTTATTAACCCCCTAATCTGCCGACCGGATATCGCCGCCACTATAATAAATGTATTAACCCCTAAACCGCCGCACTCCCGCCCTCGCAAAACCACTATAATACATTTCATTAACCCCTAATCTGCCCCCCCCAACGTCGCCGCAATCTAACTACAAGTATTATAACCCTAATCTGCCGACCCGGGACATCGCCGCCACCTACATTATAGCTATTAACCCCTAATCTGCTGTCCCTAACATCGCCGACCCCTACATTATAGTTATTAACTCCTAATCTGCCCCCCCCACAACGTCGCCGCAATCTAACTACAAGTATTAACCCCTAATCTGCCGACCGGACATCGCCGCCACCTACATTATAGCTATTAACCCCCTAATCTGCTGTCCCTAACATCGCCGACCCCTACATTATAGTTATTAACCCCTAATCTGCCCCCCCCAATGTCGCCGCAATCCTAACTACCAGTATTAACCCCTAATCTGCCGACCGGACATCGCCGCCACTATAATAAATGTATTAACCCCTAAACCGCAGCACTCCCGCCTCGCAAACACTATAATAAATTTTATTACCCCTAATCTCCCGCCCCCAACGTCGCCGCTACTATAATAAGGTTATTAACCCCTAAACCTAAGTCTAACCCTAACCCTAACACCCCCTAACTTATATATAATTTAAATAAAACGAAATAAATTTACTATAATTAAATAAATGAATCCTATTTAAAACTAAATACTTACCTGTAAAATAAACCTTAATATAGCTACAATATAACTAATAGTTACATTGTAGCTATCTTAGGGTTTATTTTTATTTTACAGGCAACTTTGTATTTATTTTAACTAGGTACAATAGTATTAAATAGTTATTAACTATTAATAACTACCTAGCTAAAATAAATACAAATTTACCTGTAAAATAAATCCTAACCTAAGTTACAATTACACCTAACAACTACACTATCATTAAATTAATTAAATAAATGAATCCTATTTAAAACTAAATACTTACCTGTAAAATAACCCTAATATAGCTACAATATAACTAATAGTTACATTGTAGCTATCTTAGGATTTATAATTTATTTTACAGGCAACTTTGTATTTACTTTAACTAGGTACAATAGCTATAAATAGTTATTGACTATTTAATAGCTACCTAGTTAAAATAATTACAA
The DNA here is from genome assembly GCF_027579735.1 of Bombina bombina. NCBI lineage: Eukaryota > Metazoa > Chordata > Amphibia > Anura > Bombinatoridae > Bombina > Bombina bombina. Next base: position 362,268,153 of record NC_069505.1, on the reverse strand, counting down.
AATTACTTGTAAAATTAAATCCTAACCTAAGTTACAATTAAACCTAACACTACACATCATTAAATAAATTAACTACAAGTACCTACAATTATCTACAATTAAATAAACTAAGCTAAAGTACAAAAAACAAACACTAAATTACAAAAATAAAAATTTATTACAGAATTTTAAACTAATTACACCTAATCTAAGCCCCCTAATAAAATACAAAAAGCCCCCAAAATAAAAAATGCACTACCCTATACTAAATTACAAAAGTTAAACAGCTCTATTACCTTACCAGCCCTTAAAAGGGCCTTTTGCGGGGCATGCCCCAAAGAAAACAGCTCTTTTGCCTGTAAAAAACCCCCCACAATTACCACCCACAACATTACAACCCACCACCCACATACCCCTACTCTAACCCAAACCCCCCCTTAAATAAAACCTAACACTACCCCCTGAAGGATCTCCCTACCTTGAGTCGTGTTCACCCAGCCGGGCCGAAGTCTTCATCCGATGGGGCAGAAGAGGACATCCAGACCGGCAATTTTAAATTAATTACAGCTAATTTAAGCCCCCTAATAAAATAACAAAGCCCTGCAAAATAAAAAAATATGACCTACCCTATACTAAATTACAAAAGTTAACAGCTCTAATTACCTTACCAGCCCTTAAAAGGGCCTTTTGCGGGGCATGCCCCAAAGAAACAGCTCTTTTGCCTGTAAAAAAAACCACCACCCCACATTACAACCCACCACCCACATACACTACTCTAACCCCAAACCCCCCCTTAAATAAACCTAACACTACCCCCCTGAAGATCTCCCTACCTTGAGTCGTGTTCACCCAGCTGGGGCCGGAAGTCTTCATCCGATGGGGCAGAAGAGGACATCCAGACCGGCAGAAGTCTTCATCCAAGCGGGGCAAGAAGAGGTCTTCCATCCATCAGAAAAGTACACAAAAAAAACAAACATAAATTACCAAAAATAATTAAAATATTACAATAATTTTAAACTAATTACACCTAATCTAAGCCCCCTACTAGCTATTAATATAGCTACAATATAACTAATAGTTACATTGTAGCTATATTAGGATTATATTTATTGTACAGGCAACTTTGTATTTATTTTAACTAGGTACAATAGTTATTAATAGTTAATAACTATTTAATAACTAACCTAGCTAAAATAAATACAAATTTACCTGTAAAATAAATCCTAACCTAAGTTACAATTACACCTAAACACTACACTATCATTAAATTAATTAAATAAATGAATCCTATTTAAAACTAAATACTTACCTGTAAAATAACCCCTAATATAGCTACAATATAACTAATAGTTACATTGTAGCTATTTTAGGATTTATATTTATTTTACAGGCAACTTTGTATTTATTTTAACTAGGTAAAATAGCTAATAAATAGATATATACTGTTTAATAGCTACCTAGTTAAAATAATTACAAAATTACCTGTAAAATAAATCCTAACCTAAGTTACAATTAAACCTAACACTACACTATCATTAAATAAATTAAATAAATTAACTACAAGTACCTACAATTAAATACAATGAAATAAACTAAACTAAAGTACAAAAGCCAATCAGATTGACCTCGCATTCTATTGGCTGTTACGATCAGCCAATAGAATGCGAGGTCAATCTGATTGGCTGAATGAAACAGCCAATCAGATTTTTCTATCAGCCAATCGGAATTCAAGGGACGCCATCTTGGATGACGTCACTTAAAGGTACAGTCATTTAGTCGTCGGATCAAGAAAGAAGAGGATGCTCCGCGTCGGATTGTCTTCAGGATGCTGCCGCTCTGCTCCGGATGGATGAACATAGAAGATGCCGCTGGATCAAGACTTCTGATGGATGGAAGACCTCTTCTTGCCCCGCTTGGATGAAGACCTTCTGCCGGTCTGGATGTCCTCTTCTGCCCCATCGGAATGAAGACTTCGGCCCGGCTGGGGTGAACACGACTCAAGGTAGGGAGATCTTCAAGGGGGTAGTGTTAGGCTTATTTAAGGGGGGTTTGGGTTAGAGTAGGGGTGTGTGGGTGTTGGGTTGTAATGTGGGGGGGGGGTTGTGTTTTTTTTTTACAGGCAAAAGAGCTGTTTTCTTTGGGGCATGCCCCGCAAAAGGCCCTTTTAAGGGCTGGTAAGGTAATAGAGCTGTTAACTTTTGTAATTTAGTATAGGGTAGGTTATTTTTTTTATTTTGGGGGGCTTTGTTATTTTATTAAGGGGCTTAGATTAGGTGTAATTAGTTTAAAATTCTTGTAATATTTTTTTATTTTTTTGTAATTTAGTGTGTTTTTTTTGTAATTTAGTTTAGTTTATTTAATTGTATTTAATTGTAGGTACTTGTAGTTAATTTATTTAATGATAGTGTAGTGTTAGGTTTAATTGTAACTTAGGTTAGGATTTATTTTACAGGTAATTTTGTAATTATTTTAACTAGGTAGCTATTAAACAGTAAATAACTATTTAATAGCTATTTTACCTAGTTAAAATAAATACAAAGTTGCCCTGTAAAATAAATATAAATCCTAAAATAGCTACAATGTAACTATTAGTTATATTGTAGCTATATTAGGGTTTATTTTACAGGTAAGTATTTAGTTTTAAATAGGATTCATTTATTTAATTAATTTAATGATAGTGTAGTGTTAGGTGTAATTGTAACTTAGGTTAGGATTTATTTTACAGGTAAATTTGTATTTATTTTAGCTAGGTAGTTATTAAATAGTTAGTAACTATTTAATAACTATTGTACCTAGTTAAAATAAATACAAAGTTGCCTGTAAAATAAATATAAATCCTAAAATAGCTACAATGTAACTATTAGTTATATTGTAGCTATATTAATAGCTAGTAGGGGGCTTAGATTAGGTGTAATTAGTTTAAAATTATTGTAATATTTTATTATTTTTGGTAATTTAGTGTTTGTTTTTTTGTGGCACTTTTCTGATGGATGGAAGACCTCTTCTTGCCCCGCTTGGATGAAGACTTCTGTCGGTCTGGATGTCCTCTTCTGCCCCATCAGATGAAGACTTCGGCCCGGCTGGGTGAACACGACTCAAGGTAGGGAGATCTTCAGGGGGGTAGTGTTAGGTTTATTTAAGGGGGGTTTGGGTTAGAGTAGGGGTATGTGGGTGGTGGGTTGTAATGTTGGGGGGGTGATATTGTGGGGGTTTTTTTACATGCAAAAGAGCTGTTTTCTTTGGAGCATGCCCCGCAAAAGGCCCTTTTAAGGGCTGGTAAGGTAATAGAGCTGTTAATTTTTGTAATTTAGTATAGGGTAGGGCATTTTTTATTTTGGGGGGCTTTGTTATTTTATTAGGGGGCTTAGATTAGGTGTAATTAGGTTAAAATTCTTGTAATATTTTTTTATTTTTTTGTAATTTAGTGTGTTTTTTTTGTAATTTAGTTTAGTTTATTTAATTGTAGATAATTGTAGGTACTTGTAGTTAATTTATTTAATGATAGTGTAGTGTTAGATTTAATTGTAACTTAGGTTAGGATTTATTTTTACAGGTAATTTTGTAATTATTTCTAACTAGGTAGCTATTAAATAGTCAATAACTATTTAATAGCTATTTTACCTAGTTAAAATAAATACAAAGTTGCCTGTAAAATAAATATAAATCCTAAAATAGCTAACAATGTAACTATTAGTTATATTGTAGCTATATTAGGGTTTATTTTACAGGTAAGTATTTAGTTTTAAATAGGATTCATTTATTTAATTAATTTAATGATAGTGTAGTGTTAGGTGTAATTGTAACTTAGGTTAGGATTTATTTTACAGGTAAATTTGTATTTATTTTAGCTAGGTAGTTATTAAATAGTTATTAACTATTTAATAACTATTGTACCTAGTTAAAATAAATACAAACTTGCCTGTAAAATGAAAATAAACCCTAAGATAGCTACAATGTAACTATTAGTTATATTGTAGCTAGCTTAGGGTTTATTTTACAGGTAAGTATTTAGTTTTAAATAGGATTCATTTATTTAATTATAGTAAATTTATTTCGTTTTATTTAAATTATATATAAGTTAGGGGGTGTTAGGGTTAGGGTTAGACTTAGGTTTAGGGGTTAATAACCTTATTATAGTAGTGGCGACGTTGGGGGCGGGAGATTAGGGGTTAATAATTGTAGGTAGGTGGCGGTGATGTTAGAGAGGGCAGATTAGGGGTTAATAAAATTTATTATAGTGTTTGCGGGCGGGGATGTGGTCAGGGGAGTGCGGCAGTTTAGGGGTTAATACATTTATTATAGTGGCGGCGATGTCTGGTCGGCAGATTAGGGGTTAATACTTGTAGTTAGATTGCGGCGACATTGGGGGGGGCAGATTAGGGGTTAATAACTATAATGTAGGGGACGGCGATGTTAGGGACAGCAGATTAGGGGTTAATAGCTATAATGTAGGTGGCGGCGAGTCCGGTTGGCAGATTAGGGGTTAATACTTGTAGTTAGATTGCGGCGACATATGGGAGGGGGGCCAGATTAGGGTTAATAACTATAATGTAGGGGTCGTCGATGTTAGGGACAGCAGATTAGGGGTTAATAGCTATAATGTAGGGTAGGCGGCGATGTCCGGTCGGCAGATTAAGGGGGTTATACTTGTAGTTAGGAAATGCGGCGCCGTTGGGGGGGGCAGATTAGGGGTTAATAACTATAATGTAGGGGTCGGCGATGTTAGGGACAGCAGATTAGGGGTTAATAGCTATAATGTAGGTGGCGGCGATGTCCGGTCGGCAGATTAGGGGTTAATATTTGTAGTTAGGATTGCGGCGACGTTGGGGGGGGCAGATTAGGGGTTAATAACTATAATGTAGGGGTCGGCGATGTTAGGGACAGCAGATTAGGGGTTAATAGCTATAATGTAGGTGGCGGCGATGTCCGGTCGGCAGATTAGTGGTCAATACTTGTAGTTAGGATTGCAGCGACGTTGGGGGGGCAGATTAGGGGTTAATAACTATAATGTAGGGGTCGGCGATGTTAGCGACAGCAGATTAGGGGTTAATAGCTATAATGTAGGTGGTGGCGGTGTCCGGTTGGCAGATTAGGGGTTAAATAATTTTATTATAGGGTTTGCGATGTGGGGGGGGCCTCGGTTTAGTGGTTCATATGTAGTTTATGGGTGTTAGTGTACTAAATGGGTGTTAGTGTACTAAAACATACCGAATTTTGGAACCAAATCGAATTCAGCCGAATTTATTCGAATCCGAATAAATCCGAAATGAATTTAATCAAATCCGAATAAATCCGAAACGAATTCATTCAAATTTTGCCAAATTCGATTCGATCCGAACCGAAATTCGAAAAGTCCGAATCGATCCGAACCGAAAATGAACCGAATTTTTTAGCATGCACATGTCTAGTAATGCTGTCTAGGAAGGCGAACCTGAGAAACCGATGATGATCTTTGTGTATCGGAATGTGAAGACTAAGCATCCTTTAAATCCACTGTAGTCATGTATTGACCCTCCTGGATCATAGGTAGGATGGTACGAATAGTCTCCATATTGAATGATGGAACTCTGAGGAATTTGTTTAAGATCTTTAGATCCAAAATTGGTCTGAAGGTTCCCCTCTTTTTTGGGAACCACAAACAGATTTGAGTAAAATCCCTGTCCCCTGTTCCTCCTTTGGAACTGGATGGATCACTCCCATAACTAGGAGGTCTTGTACACAGTGTAAGAATGCCTCTCTCTTTATCTGGTTTGCAGATAATTGTGAAAGGTGAAATCTCCCTTTTGGGGGGGGAAGCTTTGAAGTCCAGAAGATATCCCCTGGGATATAATTTCCAACGCCCAGGGATCCTGGACATCTCTTGCCCACGCCTGGGCGAAGAGCGAATGTCTGACCCCTACTAGATCCGTTACCGGATAGGGGGCCGTTCCTTCATGCTGTCTTAGAGGCAGCAGCAGGCTTTTTGGCCTGCTTACCCTTGTTCCAGGTCTGGTTAGGTCTCCAGACCGTCTTGGACTGAGCAAAAGTTCCCTCTTGTTTTGCATTAGAGGAAGATGATGCCGCACTTGCCTTGAAGTTTCGAAAGGCACGAAAATTAGACTGTTTGGCCCTTGATTTGGACCTAACCTGAGGAAGGGCATGACCTTTTCCTCCAGTGATATCAGCAATAATCTCCTTCAAACCAGGCGCCGAATAGGGTCTGCCCCCTTGAAGGGAATGTTAAGCAGCTTAGACTTTGAAGTAACGTCCAGCTGACCATGGATTTAAGCCATAGTGCTCTGCGCGCCTGGATAGCAAAACCAGAATTCTTAGCCGTTAGTTTAGTCCAAATGAACAATAGCATCAGAAACAAAAGAATTGGCTAGCTTAAGTGCTCTAAGCTTGTCAAGTATGTCATCCAAATGGAGTCGCCTACCCTGTAAAGCCTCTTCCAGAGACTCAAACCAGAACGCCGCAGCAGCAGAGACAGGAGCAATGCATTGCAACGGGGCTGTAGGATAAAACCTTGTTGAATAAACATTTTCTTAAGGTAACCCTCTAACTTTTATCCATTGGATCTAAGAAAGCACAACTGTCCTCGACAGGGATAGTAGTACGCTTTGCTAGAGCTAGAAACTGCTCCCCTCCACCCTTAGGAACTGTCTGCCATAAGTCACGTGTGGTGGCGTCTATGGAAACATTTTTCTAAAAATAGGAGGGGGAGAGAACGGCCCACCTGGTCTATCCCATTCCTTAGTATTAATTTCTGAAAACCTTTTAGGTATTGGAAAAAACATCAGTGCCACCAGGCACTGCATAGTATCTTATCCAGCTCTACACAATTTCTCTGGCACTGCAATTGTATCACAGTCATTCAGAGCAGCTAAAACCCTCCTTGAGTAACACGCGGAGGTGTTCCAAGCTTAATTTAAATGTAGAGATATCAGAATCAGGTTGCATTCATCTTCCCTGAGTCAGAAACATCACCCACAGACTGAAGCTCTCCTTCCTCCCAGCTTCTGCATATTCGTGAGGGCAGTATCAGTCATTCGACCCGAAAACACGCAGAGAAAGGAGAAGAAAGAAACATAGGGTGCAGTGGTGACTGTAGTTTAAATGAAAAAATTACCTGCCTTAAAATGACAGGGCGGGCCGTGGACTGGATACACCCACAAGAGAAATAAACTTTATCAGGTAAGGCTCTAAATTGTGTTTTCTCTTGTAAGGTTTATCCCGTCCACGGATCATCCATTACTTGTGGGATACCAATACCAAAGCTAAAATAACGGATGAAGGGAGGGACAAGGCAGGCTCACTTAAATGGAAGGTACCCACTGCCTGTAAAACCTTTCTCCCAAAATAACCTCGAAGAAGCAAAAAGTATCAAATTTGTAGAATTTTGAAAAACGTATGAAGCGAAGACCAAGTCGCCGCCTTGCAAATCTGTTCACAGAAGCCTCATTTTAAAGGCCCAAGTGGGAAGCCACCAGCTCTAGTAGAATGAGCTGTAACTCCTTTCAGGAGGCTGCTGTCAGCAGTCTCATAGGCCTAAGCGGATTATACTTCTTAGCCCAAAAAGAAAGAGAGGTTGCGAAGCCCTTTCTGACCTCTCCTCTGTCCAGAGTAGACAACAAACAAAGCAGATGTTTGCCGAAAATCTTTAGTAGCTTGTAAGTAAAACTTCAAAGCATGAACCACGTCCAGATTGTGTAATAGACGTTCCTTCTTTGAAGAAGGATTAGGAACAAGGATGGAACAACAATCTCTTGATTGACATTCTTGTTAGATACCACCTTAGGTAAAAACCCAGGTTTGGTACGCAGGACTACCTTATCCGAATGGAAAATCAGATAAGGAGAATCACATTGTAAGGCAGATAACTCGGAGACTCTACGAGCCGAGGAAATAGCTACCAAAAAAAGAACCTTCCAAGATAAAAGTTTGATATCTATGGAATGAAGAGGTTCAAAAGGAACTCCTTGAAGAACCTTAAGAACCAAGTTTAAGCTACATGGAGGAGCAACCGGTTTAAACACAGGCTTGATTCTAACTAAAGCCTGACAAAAAGCCTGAACGTCTGGAACATCTGCCAGACGCTTGTGCAAAAGAATAGACAGGGCAGAAATCTGTCCCTTTAAGGAACTAGCTGACAATCCTTTTTCCAAACCTTCTTGGAGAAAGGATAATATCCTGGGAATCCTGACTTTTCTCCATGAGTAACCCTTGGATTCACACCAATAAAGATATTTACGCCATATCTTATGATAAATTTTCCTGGTTACAGGCTTTCGTGCCTGTATTAAGGAATCAATGACTGACTCGGAGAAGCCACGCTTTGATAAAATCAAGCGTTCAATCTCCATGCAGTCAGTCTCAGAGAAATTAGATTTGGATGGTGGAAAGGACCCTGAAGAAGAATGTCCTGTCTCAGAGGCAGAGTCCATGGTGGAAAGGATGACATGTCCACTAGATCTGCATACCAGGTCCTGCGTGGCCACGCAGGCGCTATTAAAATCACCGGTGCTCACTCCTGCTTGATCTTGGCAATCAGTCGAGGGAGCAGAGGAAAACGGTGGAAACACATAAGCCAGGTTGAAGGACCAGGGCGTTGCTAGAGCATCTATCAGCGTCGCCTTGGGATCCCTGGACCTGGATCCGTAACAAGGAAGCTTGGCGTTCTGTCGAGACGCCATGAGATCCAGTTCTGGTTTGCCCCAACGATGAATCAATTGTGCAAACACCTCCGGATGGAGTTCCCACTCCCCCGGATGAAAAGTCTGTCGACTTAGAAAATCCGCCTCCCAGTTCTCTACACCTGGGATATGGATAGCTGATAGGTGGCAAGAGTGAATCTCTGCCCAATGAATTATCCTTGAGACTTCTA
>NC_069505.1:361929311-361954311 GCF_027579735.1 Bombina bombina | reverse complement strand
AATCTTCATATTTATTTAAGATGGAGTTTATTCGTTCTTTACTTAAAGAAGTGTTAATTGCATTAGATATGGAGGAGTCTAGTCCTCTTGATACTAAATCTACTAAGCGTTTAAATTCGGTTTTCAAACCTCATGTAGTTATTCCTGAAGTTTTTCCAGTTCCTGATGCTATTTCAGAAGTAATTTCTAGGGAATGGAATAGTCTGGGTACCTCATTTACTCCTTCTCAAAGGTTTAGGAAATTGTACCCTGTGCCATCTGATAGATTGGAGTTTTTGGGATAAAATCCCTAAAGTTGATGGGGCTATTTCTACTCTTGCTAAACGTACTACTATTCCTACGGCGGATAGTACTTCCTTTAAGGATCCTTTAGACAGGAAACTTGAATCCTTTCTAAGGAGAGCTTATTTATGTTCAGGTAATCTTCTTAGACCTGCTATTTCTTTGGCTGATGTTGCTGCAGCTTCAACTTTCTGGTTGGAGGCTTTAGCGCAACAAGTGTCAGACCATAATGCTTATAGCATTGTTAAACTTCTTCAACATGCTAATAACTTTATTTGTGATGCCATTTTTTATATCATTAGAATTGATGTCAGATATATGTCTTTAGCTATCTTAGCTAGAAGAGCTTTATGGCTTAAATCTTGGAATGCAGATATGACTTCTAAGTCAACTTTGCTTTCTCTTTCTTTCCAAGGTAATAAATTATTTGGTTCACAGTTGGATTCTATTATTTCAACTGTTACTGGGGGGAAAGGAACCTTTTTGCCTCAGGACAAAAAATCTAAAGGTAAATACAGGGCTGCTAATCGTTTTCATTCCTTTCGTCAGAATAAAGAACAGAAGCCTGACCCTTCCCCTAAAGGAACGGTTTCCGTTTGGAAACCTTCACCAGTCTGGAATAAATCCAAGCCTTTTAGAACGTCAAAACCAGCTCCTAAATCCGCATGAAGGTGCAGCCCTCATTCCAGCACAGCTGGTAGGGGGCAGGTTACGATTTTTCAAAGATATTTGGATCAATTCGATTCACAGTCTTTGGATTCAGAACATTGTTTCTCAAGGATACAGAATAGGTTTCAAGATAAGACCTCCTGTGAGAAGATTTTTTCTCTCTCGCATTCCAGTAAACCAAGTGAAGGCTCAGGCATTTCTGAAATGTGTTTCAGATCTAGAGTTGGCTGGGGTAATTGTACCAGTTCCAGTTCTGGAACGGGGTCTGGGGTTTTACTCAAATCTATTCATTGTACCAAAGAAGGAGAATTCCTTCAGACCAGTTCTGGATCTAAAAATATTGAATCGTTATTTAACAATACCAACATTCAAAATGGTGACTATAAGGACTATTCTGCCTTTTGTTCAGCAAGGGCATTATATGTCCACAATAGATTTACAGGATGCATATCTTCATATTCCAATTCATCCAGATCACTATCAGTTTCTGAGATTCTCTTTTCTAGACAAGCATTACCAGTTTGTTGCCCTTCCATTTGGCCTAGCAACAGCTCCAAGGATCTTTTCAAAGGTTCTCGGTGCCCTTCTCTCTGTAATCGGAGAACAGGGTATTGCGGTATTTCCTTATTTGGACGATATCTTGGTACTTGCTCAGTCTTTACATTCTGCAGAATCTCATACGAATCAACTTGTGTTGTTTCTTCAAAAACATGGTTGGAGGATCAATTTACCAAAGAGTTCTTTGATTCCTCAGACAAAGGTAACCTTTTTGGGCTTTCAAATAGATTCAGTGTCCATGACTTTGTCTCTAACAGAAAAGAGACGTCTGAAGTTGGTTTCAGCTTGTCGAAACCTTCAGTCTCAGTCATTCCCTTCGGTAGCTTTTTGCATGGAAATTCTAGGTCTCATGACTGCTGCATCGGACGCGATCCCCTTTGCTCGTTTTCACATGAGACCTCTTCAGCTTTGTATGCTGAACCAGTGGTGCAGGGATTATACAAGGATATCTCAAATAATATCCTTAAATCCCAATGTTCGATCTTCTCTGACTTGGTGGTTGGATCACCATCGTTTAATTCAAGGGGCCTCTTTTGTTCGTCCAACCTGGACTGTGATCTCAACAGATGCGAGTCTTTTAGGTTGGGGAGCTGTATGGGGATCTCTGACAGCGCAGGGGCTTTGGGAATCTCAGGAGGCGAGATTACCAATCAACATTTTGGAACTCCGTGCGATTTTCAGAGCTCTTCAGTTCTGGCCTCTTCTGAAGAGAGAATCGTTTATTTGTTTTCAGACAGACAATGTCACAACCGTGGCGTATGTCAATCATCAAGGTGGGACTCACAGTCCTTAAGCTATGAAAGAAGTATCTCGGATACTTGTATGGGCGGAATCCAGCTTCTGTCTAATTTCTGCGGTTCACATCCCAGGTGTAGACAATTGGGAAGCGGATTATCTCAGCCGCCAGACGTTACATCCGGGCGAATGGTCTCTTCACCCAGAGGTATTTCTTCAGATTGTTCAAATCTGGGGACTTCCAGAAATAGATCTGATGGCCTCTCATCTAAACAAGAAACTTCCCAGGTATCTGTCCAGATCCAGGGATCATCAGGCGGAAGCAGTGGACGCATTTTCGCTTCCTTGGAATTATCATCCTGCCTATATCTTTCCGCCTCTAGTTCTTCTTCCAAGAGTGTTTTCCAAAATTCTAATGGAACGTTAGTTTGTACTGCTGGTGGCTCCAGCATGGCCTCACAGGTTTTGGTATGGGGATCTCATTCGGATGGCCAGTTGCCAACCTTGGACACTTCAGTTAAGACCAGACCTTCTATCTCAAGGCCCATTTTTCCATCAGGATCTCAAATCATTAAATTTGAAGGTATGGAAATTGAACGCTTGATTCTTAGTCATAGAGGTTTCTCTGACTCGGTAATTAATACTATGTTACAGGCTCGTAAATCTGTGTCTAGGAAGATTTATTATCGAGTCTGGAAGACTTACATTTCTTGGTGTTCTTCACATAAGTTCTCCTGGCATTCTTTTAGAATTCCTAGAATTCTAAAAGAATTCCTAGAATTTTACAGTTTCTTCAGGATGGTTTGGATAAAGGTTTATCTGCAAGTTCTTTGAAAGGACAAATCTCTGCTCTTTCTGTTCTTTTTCACAGAAAGATTGCTAATCTTCCTGATATTCATTGTTTTGTACAGGCTTTTGTTCGTATCAAGCCTGTCATTATAGGCTCCTCCGTTTGAACCTATGCATTCTCTAGATATTAAATTACTTTCTTGGAAAGTTTTGTTCCTTTTAGCCATCTCTTCTGCTAGAAGAGTTTCTGAGTTATCTGCTCTTTCTTGTGAATCTCCTTTTCTGATTTTTCATCAGGATAAGGCGGTGTTGCGGACTTCATTTCAATTTTTACCTAAGGTTGTGAATTCTAACAACATTAGTAGGGAAATTGTTGTCCCTTCATTGTGCCCTGATCTTAAGAATTCAAAGGAGAGATCTTTACATTCTTTGGATGTAGTAAGAGCTTTGAAATATTATGTTGAAGCTACTAAAGATTTTAGAAAGACTTCTAGTCTATTAGTTATCTTTTCTGGTTCCAGGAAAGGTCAGAAAGCTTCTGCCATTTCTTTGGCGTCTTGGTTAAAGTCTTTGATTCATCATGCTTATGTGGAGTCGGGTAATTCCCTGCCTCAAAGGATTACGGCTCATTCTACTAGGTCAGTTTCTACTTCTTGGGCTTTTAGGAATGAAGCTTCTGTTGATCAGATTTGCAAAGCAGCAACTTGGTCTTCTTTGCATACTTTTACTAAATTCTACCATTTTGATGTTTTCTCTTCTTCTGAAGCAGTTTTTGGTAGAAAAGTACTTCAGGCAGTTGTTTCAGTTTGATTCTTCTGCTTATGATTTCAGTTTTTTTCATTATTTAGATTAAAACTTTTGATTTGGGTTGTGGATTATTTTTTAGCGGAATATGGCTGTCTTTAATTTATCCCTCCCTCTCTAGTGACTCTTTCATGGAAATTCCACATCTTGGGTATCTGCTATCCCATACGTCACTAGCTCATGGACTCTTGCTAATTACATGAAAGAAAACATAATTTATGTAAGAACTTACCTGATAAATTCATTTCTTTCATATTAGCAAGAGTCCATGAGGCCCACCCTTTTTGTGGTGGTTATGATTTTTTTGTATAAAGCACAATTATTCCAATTCCTTATTTTTGATGCTTTCGCTCCTTTCTTATCACCCTACTTCTTGGCTATTCGTTAAACTGAATTGTTGGTGTGGTGAGGGGTGTATTTATAGGCATTTTGAGGTTTGGGAAACTTTGCCCCTCCTGGTAGGAATGTATATCCCATACGTCACTAGCTCATGGACTCTTGCTAATATGAAAGAAATGAATTTATCAGGTAAGTTCTTACATAAATTATGTTTTTTTATAGTACTTTAACAGAATAGTATAGCGTTAAGATGCTATAGAGGGGGCTCTGCCGGAACAATAACTGATTTATAACCTTTAAGTGCTTAATGGAGAGTAGAGGTACATCTAAATCTAGGGGTTAACATAAAAGAACATAGGGAGCTAACTAAAATTATGATTGACATAATTTAGTATTGTCACAAGGAAAAAAGAAGTCCCAAGGGCCAAACAGGATATGGACTTCAAGCCAAGTGGACTCCATTGTTAGATAGCCTAAAACGAAAAATAAATCTTTGGTTGTACATTTAGACATGGACTGTTGTAAAGCATTAGCAATAGACAAAATGATAGTCAGAATCATTGTTTAAGCCTACAGGGGGGACAAAGGGTAGGCCTATATAAATAGGCGTTTAATTTTATAGAAGGCGTAGAAGTTATGTATATGGCTCTAATATTTACACTATAGATGCTGGTTTGGTCATAAAAGTTTAACAGACACCCAGATACTAAAGATAGGGACTCATTGCTTCACCATCTCTGCCGCTGACAGTAAGGCGCCGCCCCATAGTGAAAAGTGAGAATTAAATCTCTAAAAAATGCAATGATAGCCCAATGGCTAAAATATATTCTAGGGCAGTGATTTTCAACCAGTGAGCCGTGGCACACTAGTGTGCCATGAGAGATCCTCAGGTGTGCCGCGGCAGACTGACAACAGTTTGATATATTTTTTTAAATTTTGCTTGTTTTTTATTACGGGCCGTTTTTTTATTTTGAGTGAGATGATGACTGAGGGTAACTGCACAGCGACAGCTCGCCTCCTTGACCCGTGTTCACATTTGGAAGGAACCCCCACCCACCACAACACGTGCCTAGTGCCGGCTCTACACTCAGCACCACGCGACACTTCAATCCCCCATACATGCTGGCGCAGCTTTGCTCATCCTCCAGAACAGTTCCAGCCAGGTCACGTCACTCACGTTCCTTCTCAGCACAAGGAACATGATTGGAGAGTCACTGGAGAGGAAGAGGGAGGTGCTCCACATATAATCTTGTGCTCCACAGATAACATTTTTCCCGGTGCGTGGGGGGGTGGGGACTTTTCCCAGTGCGGGGGTGTCCCTCTTTCAGATTTTGAAATATTGGGAGGTATGCTGACAGGCTCATCAGGCATCATTTACAACCATGACATATTGACATTCATTCACAGACAATCCATTATGATTGTTTGTGAATGAATGTCAATATGTCATGTATAGTTTGTAGAAGAAGGCATGGCATGACAGCACAGTACAGTGTGTGTGTGTATGTATGTATATATATATATATATATATATATAATATATATATATATATATATATATATATATATATATGTATATATGTATATATATATATATATATATATATATATATATATATATATGCTGTATTAGGCTACAATGTGTGATTTTGGGATGGTGGTGTGCCGCAGGATTTTTTAATATAAAAAAGTGTGCCACGGCAAAAAATGGTTGAAAATCACTGTTCTAGGGTGTAAGAAGTAAGGCAATCTTATAGGCTAGCTACTATGTGCAGTACAAGAGCAAATAGATTTGTCCATTGTGTTAGAACATATGCAAAGCTAGACAGGGACTGGTGAACAATAAACAGTTAAAAAGTAAAGGATAAGGGATTATAGATAATGCAGGGAATCATGAACTGAAACTGTGGGTCTAACAATATATTCTAATAAAGTCAGTACCATGGGGTCTAAGAATTGGCAAACGCATACAAGCAGCAGAAATGCACACAATTAAACATGAGGAGCATTTTTACAGTGTAGAGCATAATACACATATAATATATATGTGAGAAGATCATATCACATTTAATTGAACATCTAAGAATGCATTTAAACTAAGACTGTACATCACACCTAACCAGGCTATGTAAACTAAGAATGTACATCACACCTAACCAGGCTATGTAAACTAAGACTGTACATCACACCTAACCAGGCTATGTAAACTAAGACTGTACATCACACCTAACCAGGCTATGTAAACTAAGACTGTACATCACACCTAACCAGGCTATGTAAACTAAGACTGTACATCACACCTAACCATTCTATGTAAACTAAGACTGTACATCACACCTAACCAGGCTATGTAAACTAAGACTGTACATCACACCTAACCAGGCTATGTAAACTAAGACTGTACATCACACCTAACCAGGCTATGTAAACTAAGACTGTACATCACACCTAACCAGGCTATGTAAACTAAGACTGTACATCACACCTAACCAGGCTATGTAAACTAAGACTGTACATCACACCTAACCAGGCTATGTAAACTAAGACTGTACATCACACCTAACCAGGCTATGTAAACTAAGACTGTACATCACACCTAACCAGGCTATGTAAACTAAGACTGTACATCACACCTAACCAGGCTATGTAAACTAAGACTGTACATCACACCTAACCAGGCTATGTAAACTAAGACTGTACATCACACCTAACCAGGCTATGTAAACTAAGACTGTACATCACACCTAACCAGGCTATGTAAACTAAGACTGTACATCACACCTAACCAGGCTATGTAAACTAAGACTGTACATCACACCGAACCAGGCTATGTAAACTAAGACTGTACATCACAAACCTCACATCACAAAGTAGAGGGTGACAGAGCGCTTGTCAAGATCAGTCCCAATCCTATCCGCAGGGCTCCACCTTAGATGTAGCGAGGTTGCATGGAGAAAAAAAAATAGTTGTCCTCATAGTTTGTGTATCGAGCGTTATTTTTGAGTGCAGTTCTGTTAGACCAGCAGAGTCCCCAGTGTCAAGTGAGTGCCAAATATTCAAGAGATCTCCTATTCCATGGATTTTGGTTTTGCTTGATTGGGCAGTAGAGTTCTTTGTATTTTCATCCGGTAATGGAGCCGTAGCATCTCGGTTTCTGGGCTTAGCAAAGGTAGAATAAGCTGCATCATTAACAGGCAACAAACACTGGAGCTCCACCATATCACGATCTTGTCATGTCACTGGGACCTGCTCAGGCTGTATATGTTGTTGTAAGGCAGAACTTTCTGTAAAGCTAAATGCCGCGTGCAGCTTCTCTTCAAAAGCAGCGCTATGAAATTTAAGTAAATTGCTCAGCTCCTCCAGGATATATGTTGCAGACTCCATGGGATAATAAATGTAAGGCAAGTTATCAAAGTAATGCTGTGAAAATTTTTTGGTTGCAATTTAGCACTTGCTTAGTGCTACGTAACGACAAGGTGAGATAACACCCTGCCGGGGGAGTTCAAGAGGGCCTAGGCCTCAGATGGTCCAAAAAAAAGAGACCTGGCAAAAAAAAGGTCTCTTTGAGTAGAGATTCTTTAGTAGGATATAAATACTTCAACTCTGATGCTTAATGCTTGGTTTATAAGTAGATAACTGGTGATTAGCGCTGGAAGGCTGGAGCAGCTTGCAGAGATGCGACCAGTCATGGCCGCCGCCCAGAAGTCCCCCCCACAATACATGTTTTTTAATAGAAGATAACCATACCATACCTTTAGTATACTTCATATCAAAAAATAAAAATCAGGAAACTTATAATTTTAATTTTTAGTATTATAAAAGAAAAAAATCCAGATATTAATCCTATATGAATTACTCTAAATTTTGAAAGAGCAGCAACAAATTGCTTGACAAATTTGTTACAAAATACAATAATTTACTGATGCTTTTCCATTTTCCCAATGCCTTTGGAGAAAAATACAATCTTTGGGCTTAAAAATGTTTTAATAATGAAAAAAAATGCTCTGATCATAAAATGCATAGAAGCATTATGCCAGTGGAAGATGTAAAATCAATAGAAAAGCAAAACGGTAACATTTTATCTAAATTTTTTAAATTTTTTAAATAATTTTGAAAAAAACCTGGATTGGCGAGGTACAAGAAGGTACAAGAAGAAAAACCTTCTTTCGACATTACAATGTGGAAAACTTTTTTGAAAGAACAAAACTGGGGTTACCTAGAACAAATAACTCTCTAGAAGAATGGCACAGAGCATTTGACCAACAAATGTCTAACTCACCCAAGCATTTGCTGACTAGTTTCAAAAATAAGAAAGGATCAAGCAGAATGGGCGTTAACAATTGAAAAAAATTGATTCTGTTGTCGAACGGAGAAAAATAAATAAATAAACAGGATAAAGAAAATTTTAGAAAATACAGTGAATAATCAAGATTAGAATAAAAAAATTAAAAAATAATATATATATATATTATACACAGGTAGCCCTCAGTTTACGCCGGGGTTAGGTTCCAGAAGGAATGGTTGTAAATTGAAACCCAGTTTATAATGTAAATCAATGGGAAGTGAGGGAGTTAGGTTCCAGGCCCCTCTCAAAATTGACATAAGTAACCTATAATACATTATTTTTAAAGCTTTGAAATGAAGACTTTAAATGCTAAACAGCATTATAAACAGTATCAAATAATCATACAACACAGAATATATAATTAAACTAAGTTTAAAGGGACACTGAACCCAATTTTTTTCTTTTGTGATTCAGATAGAGCATGCAATTTTAAACAACTTTCTAATTTACTCCTGTTATCAATTTTTCTTCGTTCTCTTGCTTTCTCGATTTGAAAAATAAAGCATCTAAACTATTTGTTGGTTCAGCACCATGCAAAGCACTTGTTTATTGGTAGGTGAATTTACCCACCAATCAGCAAGAACAACACAGTGTGTTCATCAAAAATGGGCCGGCATCTAAACCTACATTCTTGCATTTCAAATAAAGATACCAAGAGAATGAAAATAATTTGATAATAGGAGTAAATTAGAAAGTTGCTTACAATTGAATGCTCTATTTGAATCACGATAGAAAAAAATTGGGTTCAGTGTCCCTTTAATGAACAAAAACATTTGCTAACAGCACCTAATAAAATAATTACACAACAGACTGCGTCATCATCAAACTAAGTTTAATGAACAAAAACATTTTTTACTTGCATTTTTCTGCAAGCAGTTCTCTGCATTGTTAGCATGTTAGATAATATTGAATGTGCACCTATTCTATGCTTTTCAATCTGCAGTGATCAATAAGCAGTTAGGTACCCTTACCTCAAGCAGCTGGACAGGAAGATAATAGGGAAGTGGCGGCTAGATCTTGCTCGATAGCTCTGGTCTGATCTGTGTACACAGATCAATTTCAGACCTGCTAAGCTTGCTTAACTTTGCTGCAAAACAAGCGGACAGCTCCACCTACTGGATATTTTAATTAGTGCACTGCTTTTCAATGCATTTCAATAGCAGTCACGACTGAAAAAAAATGTTGTTATTCTGAAACGGCGCAAATTGAACCGGCGTAAACTGAGGGCCACCGTGTGTGTGTGTGTATGTAATATCCTCCAAGCAAATAATCACTTTAATAAGTGTGAAGGTTTTCGGGTACACAAACCCGTCCTCAGTCAAACAGTGAATATATAAATATATATATATATATATATATATATATATATATATATATATATAGAGAGAGAATATATATGAATAACTCATTGTGTAGTTCATTAACATATCTAGACAGGCCAGAAGACTTGGATGTTTTTTTCCCACAGAAAAACTCTGAATTACATTGTTTCCAATGCAGCAAAGGATTCCCTAATTTTAAATGTTGTGGGGTGTGTGTGTATGTATATTATTATTTATTTATAAAGCGCCGACAGATTCCGCAGCGCTGCCCATGGGTACAAGGATAACAGTGGAGAAACAATACGATAAGACACAAAATATTACAGACAAATACAGGGGGAATTGAGGGCCCTATTCCCATGGGTACTTACAATCTAGACTGGTAGGAGGATGGGAAACAGGAGAACACTGTGATTGGTCTGAATCACTGTACTACCCCTAGCTAAGCTTAGGAGCTGTGTAATGTGGCGATGCTATGGCGTAAAGGGAAGTCTGCTTTGAGTCATTGTGAACCTCATTTGCATATCTCACCCAGAATCCTTTGCTGCATTGGAAACCGTGTAATCAGAGTTTCTGGGGTAAAAGCAAGTCTTCTGATTTGTCTAGATTTGTAAATGGTTTACACAATGAGTTTTCTCCTGTTAAGTGTGGTCAGTCCACGGGTCATCATTACTTCTGGGATATTAACTCCTCCCCAACAGGAAGTGCAAGAGGATTCACCCAGCAGAGCTGCTATATAGCTCCTCCCCTCTACGTCACCTCCAGTCATTCTCTTGCACCCAACGAATAGATAGGATGTGTGAGAGGACTGTGGTGATTTTACTTAGTTTCATACCTTCAATCAAAAGTTTGTTATTTTATAATAGCACCGGAGTGTGTTATTCCTTCTCTGGTAGAATTTGAAGAAGAATCTACCTGAGTTTTTTCTATGATTTTAGCCGGCGTAGTTAAGATCATATTGCTGTTTCTCGGCCATCTGAGGAGAGGTAAACTTCAGATCAGGGGACAGCGGGCAGATTAATCTGCAAAGAGGTATGTAGCAGCTTATTATTTTCTGACAATGGAATTGATGAGAAAATTCTGCCATACCGATATAATGTAAACTCAGCCTTAAATGCAGTAGCAGCAACTGGTATCAGGCTGTCATGTATGTATATTTTACACTTCAGTATTCTGGGGAATGGCACTTCACTGGAATTATACTGTATGCATAAAACTTTAGCCTAATTTGCAGGGACTAGAAACAGGCTTTTTAATAACACTTAATTTATTAATGTTAAACGTTTTTGCTGGCATGTAAAATCGTTTAATTTTCTGAGGTACTGGGTGAAAAAATGTTTTGGGCACTATTTTTTTCCACTTGGCAGTCGTTTTATTTAATTTATGACAGTTTACTGATCTCTCTCACTGTTATGTGTGAGGGGGAGGGGCCTTTTTTGGCGCTTTTGCTACGCATCAAAAAATTCAGTCAGAAGTTTATTGTCTTCCCTGCATGATCCGGTTCATCTCTACAGAACTCAGGGGTCTTCAAAACTTGTTTTGAGGGAGGTAATCACTCACAGCAGAGCTGTGAGATTGTAGTTGACTGTGATAAAAAACGTTTATTTCTGTATTTTTTTTCTGCTATCAGGGTTAGTTATCCTTTGCTAATGAGAGCAATCCTTTGCTAAAATTGTGTTTTTTACAAAGATTTGATGCTATAACTTTTCAGTTTATTAATTTTCAACTGTCATAACTTTTTCTGTGCTTCTTATAGGCACAGTACGTTTTCATATTATAGTAAATTACTTGAAAAGTATTTCCAAGTTGCTAGTTTATTTGCTAGTGTGTTAAACATGTCTGATTCAGAGGAAGATATCTGTGCTATATGTGCTAAAGCCAAAGTGGAGCCCAATAGAAATTTATGTACTAACTGCATTGATGCTACTTTAAATAAAAGTCAATCTGTACAAATTGAACATATTTCACCAAACAACGAGGGGAGAGTTATGCCGACTAACTCGCCTCACGTGTCAGTACCTGCATCTCCCGCTCGGGAGATGCGTGATATTGTAGCGCCGAGTACATCTGGGCGGCCATTACAAATCACATTACAGGATATGGCTACTGTTATGACTGAAGTTTTGGCTAAATTACCAGAACTAAGAGGTAAGCGTGATCACTCTGGGGTGAGAACAGAGTGCGCTGATAATATTAGGGCCATGTCAGACACTGCGTCACAACTTGCAGAACATGAGGACGGAGAGCTTCATTCTGCGGGTGACGGTTCTGATCCAAACAAACTGGATTCAGATATTTCAAATTTTAAATTTAAGCTGGAAAACCTCCGTGTATTACTAGGGGAGGTGTTAGCGGCTCTGAATGATTGTAACACAGTTGCAATACCAGAGAAAATGTGTAGGTTGGATAAATATTTTGCGGTACCGGCGAGTACTGACGTTTTTCCTATACCTAAGAGACTTACTGAAATTGTTACTAAGGAGTGGGATAGACCCGGTGTGCCGTTCTCACCCCCTCCGATATTTAGAAAGATGTTTCCAATAGACGCCACCACACGGGACTTATGGCAAACTGTCCCTAAGGTGGAGGGAGCAGTTTCTACTTTAGCTAAGCGTACCACTAACCCGGTGGAGGATAGCTGTGCCTTTTCAGATCCAATGGATAAAAAGTTAGAGGGTTACCTTAAGAAAATGTTTGTTCAACAAGGTTTTATATTGCAACCTCTTGCATGCATTGCGCCTGTCACGGCTGCAGCAGCATTTTGGTTTGAGTCTCTGGAAGAGACACTTGAATCAGCTCCATTAGATGAGATTACACACAAACTTTAAAGCCCTTAAGTTAGCTAACTCATTTATTTCAGATGCCGTAGTACATTTAACTAAACTTACGGCTAAGAATTCCGGATTCGCCATTCAGGCGCGCAGAGCACTGTGGCTAAAATCCTGGTCAGCTGACGTTACTTCTAAATCTAAATTGCTTAATATACCTTTCAAAGGGCAGACCTTATTCGGGCCCGGGTTGAAAGAAATTATCGCTGACATTACAGGAGGTAAAGGCCATGCCCTGCCTCAAGACAGAGCCAAACCTAAGGCTAGACAGTCTAATTTTCGTTCCTTTCGTAATTTCAAAGCAGGAGCAGCATCAACTTCCTCTGCACCAAAACAGGAAGGAGCTGTTGCTCGCTACAGACAAGGCTGGAGACCTAACCAGTCCTGGAACAAGGGCAAGCAGGCCAGGAAACCTGCTGCTGCCCCTAAGACAGCATGAATCGAGGGCCCCCGATCCGGGAACGGATCTAGTGGGGGGCAGACTTTCTCTCTTCGCCCAGGCTTGGGCAAGAGATGTCCAGGATCCCTGGGCGTTAGAGATCATATCTCAGGGATACCTTCTGGACTTCAAATTCTCTCCCCCAAGAGGGAGATTTCATCTGTCAAGGTTGTCAACAAACCAAATAAAGAAAGAGGCGTTTCTACGCTGCGTACAAGATCTTTTATTAATGGGAGTGATCCATCCGGTTCCGCGGTCGGAACAAGGACAAGGGTTTTACTCAAATCTGTTTGTGGTTCCCAAAAAAGAGGGAACTTTCAGGCCAATCTTGGATTTAAAGATCCTAAACAAATTCCTAAGAGTTCCATCGTTCAAAATGGAAACTATTCGGACAATTTTACCCATGATCCAAAAGGGTCAGTACATGACCACAGTGGATTTAAAGGATGCTTACCTTCACATACCGATTCACAAAGATCATTACCGGTATCTAAGGTTTGCCTTTCTAGACAGGCATTACCAGTTTGTAGCTCTTCCATTCGGATTGGCTACGGCTCCGAGAATCTTCACAAAGGTTCTGGGTGCTCTTCTGGCGGTACTAAGACCGCGAGGAATTGCGGTAGCTCCGTACCTAGACGACATTCTGATACAAGCTTCAAGCTTTCAAACTGCCAAGTCTCATACAGAGTTAGTACTGGCATTTCTAAGGTCGCATGGATGGAAGGTGAACGAAAAGAAGAGTTCTCTCTTCCACTCACAAGAGTTCCTTTCTTGGGGACTCTTATAGATTCTGTAGAAATGAAGATTTACCTGACAGAAGACAGGTTAACAAAGCTTCAAGATGCATGCCGTGTCCTTCATTCCATTCAACACCCGTCAGTAGCTCAATGCATGGAGGTGATCGGCTTAATGGTAGCGGCAATGGACATAGTACCCTTTGCACGCCTACATCTCAGACCGCTGCAATTGTGCATGCTAAGTCAGTGGAATGGGGATTACTCAGACTTGTCCCCTACTCTGAATCTGGATCAAGAGACCAGAAATTCTCTTCTATGGTGGCTTTCTCGGCCACATCTGTCCAGGGGGATGCCATTCAGCAGGCCGGACTGGACAATTGTAACAACAGACGCCAGCCTACTAGGTTGGGGCGCTGTCTGGAATTCTCTGAAGGCTCAGGGACAATGGAATCAGGAGGAGAGTCTCCTGCCAATAAACATTCTGGAATTGAGAGCAGTTCTCAATGCCCTTCTGGCTTGGCCCCAGTTAACAACTCGGGGGTTCATCAGGTTTCAGTCGGACAACATCACGACTGTAGCTTACATCAACCATCAGGGAGGGACAAGAAGCTCTCTAGCAATGATGGAAGTATCAAAGATAATTCGCTGGGCAGAGTCTCACTCTTGCCACCTGTCAGCAATCCACATCCCGGGAGTGGAGAACTGGGAGGCGGATTTCTTAAGTCGTCAGACTTTTCGTCCGGGGGAGTGGGAACTTAATCCGGAGGTCTTTGCCCAAATACTTCGACGTTGGGGCAAACCAGAGATAGATCTCATGGCGTCTCGACAGAACGCCAAGCTTCCTCGTTACGGGTCCAGATCCAGGGATCCGGGAGCGTTTCTGATAGATGCTTTGACAGCACCTTGGACCTTCAGGATGGCTTATGTGTTTCCACCCTTCCCGATGCTTCCTCGATTGATTGCCAGAATCAAACAGGAGAGGGCATCAGTGATTCTAATAGCGCCTGCATGGCCACGCAGGACTTGGTATGCAGATCTAGTGGACATGTCATCCTGTCCACCTTGGTCTCTACCTCTGAAACAGGACCTTCTGATCCAGGGTCCCTTCAAACATCAAAATCTAATTTCTCCAACATAGGTGTGTTCGGTCCACGGCGTCATCCTTACTTGTGGGATATTCTCTTCCCCAACAGGAAATGGCAAAGAGCCCAGCAAAGCTGGTCACATGATCCCTCCTAGGCTCCGCCTACCCCAGTCATTCTCTTTGCCGTTGTACAGGCAACATCTCCACGGAGATGGCTTAGAGTTTTTTAGTGTTTAACTGTAGTTTTTATTATTCAATCAAGAGTTTGTTATTTTAAAATAGTGCTGGTATGTACTATTTACTCAGAAACAGAAAAGAGATGAAGATTTCTGTTTGTATGAGGAAAATGATTTTAGCAACCGTTACTAAAATCCATGGCTGTTCCACACAGGACTGTTGAGAGGAATTAACTTCAGTTGGGGGAACAGTGAGCAGTCTCTTGCTGCTTGAGGTATGACACATTCTAACAAGACGATGTAATGCTGGAAGCTGTCATTTTCCCTATGGGATCCGGTAAGCCATGTTTATTAAGATTGTAAATAAGGGCTTCACAAGGGCTTATTAAGACTGTAGACTTTTTCTGGGCTAAATCGATTCATTATTAACACATATTTAGCCTTGAGGAATCATTTAATCTGGGTATTTTGATAAGTTTATATCGGCAGGCACTTTTTTAGACACCTTTCTCTTTAGGGGCTTTCCCAAATCATAGGCAGAGCCTCATTTTCGCGCCGGTGTTGCGCACTTGTTTTTGAGAGGCATGACATGCAGTCGCATGTGTGAGGAGCTCTGATACATAAAAAAGACTTTCTGAAGGCGTCATTTGGTATCGTATTCCCCTTTGGGCTTGGTTGGGTCTCAGCAAAGCAGACACCAGGGACTGTAAAGGGGTTAAAGTTAAAAACGGCTCCGGTTCCGTTATTTTAAGGGTTAAAGCTTCCAAATTTGGGGTGCAATACTTTTAAGGCTTTAAGACACTGTGGTGAAATTTTGGTGAATTTTGAACAATTCCTTCATATTTTTTCGCAATTGCAGTAATAAAGTGTGTTCAGTTTAAAATTTAAAGTGACAGTAACGGTTTTATTTTAAAACGTTTTTTGTACTTTGTTATCAAGTTTATGCCTGTTTAACATGTCTGAACTACCAGATAGACTGTGTTCTGAATGTGGGGAAGCCAGAGTTCCTTCTCATTTAAATAAATGTGATTTATGTGACAATGACAATGATGCCCAAGATGATTCCTCAAGTGAGGGGAGTAAGCATGGTACTGCATCATTCCCTCCTTCGTCTACACGAGTCTTGCCCATTCAGGAGGCCCCTAGTACATCTAGCGCGCCAATACTCCTTACTATGCAACAATTAACGGCTGTAATGGATAATTCTGTCAAAAACATTTTAGCCAAAATGCACACTTATCAGCGTAAGCGCGACTGCTCTGTTTTAGATACTGAAGAGCATGACGACGCTGATAATAATGGTTCTGAAGGGCCCCTAAACCAGTCTGATGGGGCCAGGGAGGTTTTGTCTGAGGGAGAAATTACTGATTCAGGGAACATTTCTCAACAAGCTGAACCTGATGTGATTACGTTTAAATTTAAGTTGGAACATCTCCGCATTCTGCTTAAGGAGGTATTATCCACTCTGGATGATTGTGACAAGTTGGTCATCCCAGAGAAACTATGTAAAATGGACAAGTTCCTAGAGGTCCCGGGGCTCCCAGAAGCTTTTCCTATACCCAAGCAGGTGGCGGACATTGTAAATAAAGAATGGGAAAGGCCCGGTATTCCTTTCGTCCCTCCCCCCATATTTAAAAAATTGTTTCCTATGGTCGACCCCAGAAAGGACTTATGGCAGACAGTCCCCAAGGTCGAGGGAGCGGTTTCCACTTTAAACAAACGCACCACTATACCCATAGAAGATAGTTGTGCTTTCAAAGATCCTATGGATAAAAAATTAGAAGGTTTACTTAAAAAGATGTTTGTTCAGCAGGGTTACCTTCTACAACCAATTTCATGCATTGTCCCTGTCGCTACAGCCGCGTGTTTCTGGTTCGATGAGCTGGTAAAGGCGGTCGATAGTGATTCTCCTCCTTATGAGGAGATTATGGACAGAATCAATGCTCTCAAATTGGCTAATTCTTTCACCCTAGACGCCACTTTGCAATTGGCTAGGTTAGCGGCTAAGAATTCTGGGTTTGCTATTGTGGCGCGCAGAGCGCTTTGGTTGAAATCTTGGTCAGCTGATGCGTCTTCCAAGAACAAGCTACTTAACATTCCTTTCAAGGGGAAAACGCTGTTTGGCCCTGACTTGAAAGAGATTATCTCTGATATCACTGGGGGTAAGGGCCATGCCCTTCCTCAGGATCGGCCTTTCAAGGCCAAAAATAAACCTAATTTTCGTCCCTTTCGTAGAAACGGACCAGCCCAAAGTGCTACGTCCTCTAAGCAAGAGGGTAATACTTCTCAAGCCAAGCCAGCTTGGAGACCAATGCAAGGCTGGAACAAGGGAAAGCAGGCCAAGAAACCTGCCACTGCTACCAAGACAGCATGAAATGTTGGCCCCCGATCCGGGACCGGATCTGGTGGGGGGCAGACTCTCTCTCTTAGCTCGGGCTTGGGCAAGAGATGTTCTGGATCCTTGGGCGCTAGAAATAGTCTCCCAAGGTTATCTTCTGGAATTCAAGGGGCTTCCCCCAAGGGGGAGGTTCCACAGGTCTCAGTTGTCTTCAGACCACATAAAAAGACAGGCATTCTTACGTTGTGTAGAAGACCTGTTAAAAATGGGAGTGATTCATCCTGTTCCATTAGGAGAACAAGGGATGGGGTTCTACTCCAATCTGTTCATAGTTCCCAAAAAAGAGGGAACGTTCAGACCAATCTTAGATCTCAAGATCTTAAACAAGTTTCTCAAGGTTCCATCGTTCAAAATGGAAACCATTCGAACAATTCTTCCTTCCATCCAGGAAGGTCAATTCATGACCACGGTGGATTTAAAGGATGCGTATCTACATATTCCTATCCACAAGGAACATCATCGGTTCCTAAGGTTCGCATTCCTGGACAAGCATTACCAGTTCGTGGCGCTTCCTTTCGGATTAGCCACTGCTCCAAGGATTTTCACAAAGGTACTAGGGTCCCTTCTAGCTGTGCTAAGACCAAGGGGCATTGCAGTAGTACCTTACTTGGACGACATTCTGATTCAAGCGTCGTCCCTTCCTCAAGCAAAGGCTCACACGGACATTGTCCTGGCCTTTCTCAGATCTCACGGATGGAAAGTGAACGTGGAAAAGAGTTCTCTATCTCCGTCAACAAGGGTTCCCTTCTTGGGGACAATAATAGACTCCTTAGAAATGAGGATTTTTCTGACAGAGGCCAGAAAAACAAAACTTCTAGACTCTTGTCGGATACTTCATTCCGTTCCTCTTCCTTCCATAGCGCAGTGCATGGAAGTGATAGGTTTGATGGTAGCGGCAATGGACATAGTTCCTTTTGCGCGCATTCATCTAAGACCATTACAACTGTGCATGCTCAGTCAGTGGAATGGGGACTATACAAACTTGTCTCCGAGGATACAAGTAAATCAGAGGACCAGAGACTCACTCCGTTGGTGGCTGTCCCTGGACAACCTGTCACAAGGGATGACCTTCCGCAGACCAGAGTGGGTCATTCTCACGACCGACGCCAGTCTGATGGGCTGGGGCGCGGTCTGGGGATCCCTGAAAGCTCAGGGTCTTTGGTCTCGGGAAGAATCTCTTCTACCGATAAATATTCTGGAACTGAGAGCGATATTCAATGCTCTCAAGGCTTGGCCTCAGCTAGCGAGGGCCAAGTTCATACGGTTTCAATCAGACAACATGACAACTGTTGCGTACATCAACCATCAGGGGGGAACAAGGAGTTCCCTGGCGATGGAAGAAGTGACCAAAATCATTCTATGGGCGGAGTCTCACTCCTGCCACCTGTCTGCTATCCACATCCCAGGAGTGGAAAATTGGGAAGCGGATTTTCTGAGTCGTCAGACATTGCATCCGGGGGAGTGGGAACTCCATCCGGAAATCTTTGCCCAAGTCACTCAACTGTGGGGCATTCCAGACATGGATCTGATGGCCTCTCGTCAGAACTTCAAAGTTCCTTGCTACGGGTCCAGATCCAGGGATCCCAAGGCGGCTCTAGTGGATGCACTAGTAGCACCTTGGACCTTCAAACTAGCTTATGTATTCCCGCCGTTTCCTCTCATCCCCAGGCTGGTAGCCAGGATCAATCAGGAAAGGGCGTCGGTGATCTTGATAGCTCCTGCGTGGCCACGCAGGACTTGGTATGCAGATCTGGTGAATATGTCATCGGCTCCACCATGGAAGCTACCTTTGAGACGAGACCTTCTTGTTCAAGGTCCGTTCGAACATCCGAATCTGGTCTCACTCCAGCTGACTGCTTGGAGATTGAACGCTTGATCTTATCGAAGCGAGGGTTCTCAGATTCTGTTATCGATACTCTTGTTCAGGCCAGAAAGCCTGTAACTAGAAAGATTTACCACAAAATTTGGAAAAAATATATCTGTTGGTGTGAATCTAAAGGATTCCCTTGGGACAAGGTTAAGATTCCTAAGATTCTATCCTTCCTTCAAGAAGGATTGGAAAAAGGATTATCTGCAAGTTCCCTGAAGGGACAGATTTCTGCCTTGTCTGTGTTACTTCACAAAAAGCTGGCAGCTGTGCCAGATGTTCAAGCCTTTGTTCAGGCTCTGGTTAGAATCAAGCCTGTTTACAAACCTTTGACTCCTCCTTGGAGTCTCAACTTAGTTCTTTCAGTTCTTCAGGGGGTTCCGTTTGAACCCTTACATTCCGTTGATATTAAGTTATTATCTTGGAAAGTTTTGTTTTTGGTTGCAATTTCTTCTGCTAGAAGAGTTTCAGAATTATCTGCTCTGCAGTGTTCTCCTCCTTATCTGGTGTTCCATGCAGATAAGGTGGTTTTACGTACTAAACCTGGTTTCTTTCATGTAATTAACAAGAGTCCATGAGCTAGTGACGTATGGGATATACATTCCTACCAGGAGGGGCAAAGTTTCCCAAACCTTAAAATGCCTATAAATACACCCCTCACCACACCCACAAATCAGTTTTACAAACTTTGCCTCCAAGGGAGGTGGTGAAGTAAGTTTGTGCTAGATTCTACGTTGATATGCGCTCCGCAGCAAGTTGGAGCCCGGTTTTCCTCTCAGCGTGCAGTGAATGTCAGAGGGATGTGAAGAGAGTATTGCCTATTGAATGCAGTGATCTCCTTCTACGGGGTCTATTTCATAAGGTTCTCTGTTATCGGTCGTAGAGATTCATCTCTTACCTCCCTTTTCAGATCGACGATATACTCTTATATTTACCATTTCCTCTACTGATTCTCGTTTCAGTACTGGTTTGGCTTTCTACAAACATGTAGATGAGTGTCCTGGGGTAAGTAAGTCTTATTTTCTGTGACACTCTAAGCTATGGTTGGGCACTTTATTTATAAAGTTCTAAATATATGTATTCAAACATTTATTTGCCTTGACTCAGAATGTTCAACTTTCCTTATTTCCAGACAGTCAGTTTCATATTTGGGATTATGCATTGAATTATCATATTTTTTCTTACCTCAAAAATTTGACTTTTTTCCCTGTGGGCTGTTAGGCTCGCGGGGGCTGAAAATGCTTCATTTTATTGCGTCATTCTTGGCGCGGACTTTTTTGGCGCAAAAATTCTTTTCCGTTTCCGGCGTCATACGTGTCGCCGGAAGTTGCGTCATTTTTTGACGTTATTTTGCGTCAAAGATGTCGGCGTTCCGGATGTGGCGTCATTTTTGGCGCCAAAAGCATTTAGGCGCCAAATAATGTGGGCGTCTTTTTTGGCGCTAAAAAATATGGGCGTCATTTTTGTCTCCACATTATTTAAGTCTCATTATTTATTGCTTCTGGTTGCTAGAAGCTTGTTCACTGGCATTTTTTTCCCATTCCTGAAACTGTCATTTAAGGAATTTGATCAATTTTGCTTTATATGTTGTTTTTTTCTTTTACATATTGCAAGATGTTCCACGTTGCAACTGAGTCAGAAGATACTACAGGAAAATCACTGCACAGTGCTGGAGCTACCAAGCTAAGTCTGCTATAAACTTTTGGTATCTGTTTTCTCCAGCTGTTATTTGTATTGCATGTCATGTCAAACTTATTAATGCAGATAAAATTTCCTTTAGTACTGTTACATTACCTGTTGCTGTCCGTCAACATCTAATTTTCAGAGTGTTCCTGATAACATAAGAGATTTTATTTTTTAAATCCATTAAGAAGGCTATGTCTGTTATTTCTCCTTCTAGTATACATAAAAGTCTTTTAAAACTTCTCTTTTTTTCAGATGAATTTTTAAATGAACATCATCATTCTGATACTGATAATGGTTCTTCTGGTTCAGAGGTTTCTGTCTCAGAGGTTGATGCTGATAAATCTTTGTATTTGTTCAAGATGGAATTTATTCGTTCTTTACTTAAAGAAGTGTTATTTGCATTAGAAATAGAGGATTCTGGTCCTCTTGATACTAAATGTAAACGTTTAAATAAGGTTTTTAAATCTCCTGTAGTTATTCCAGAAGTGTTTTATCTCCCTGATGCTATTTCTGAAGTAATTTCCAGGGAATGGAATAATTTGGGTAATTTATTTACTCCTTCTAGACGTTTAAGCAAATTATATCCTGTGCCATCTGACAGATTAGAGTTTTTTGGGACAAAAATCCCTAAGGTTATGGGGCTGTCTCTACTCCTGCTAATGTACTACTATTCCTATGGCAGATAGTACTTCATTTAAGGATCCTTTAGATAGGAAAATTGAATCTTTTCTAAGAAAAGCTTACTTATGTTCAGGTAATCTTCTTAGACCTGCTATATTTTTAGCGGATGTTGCTGCAGCTTCAACTTTTTGGTTAGAAGCTTTAGCGCAACAAGTAACAGATCATAATTTTATAGCATTATTATTATTCTATAACATGCTAATAATTTTATTGGTGATACCATCTTTTGATATCATTAGAGTTGATGTCAGGTATATGTCTCTAGCTATTTTAGCTAGAAAAGCTTTATGGATTAAACTTGGAATGCTGACATGTCTTCTAAGTCAACTTTGCTTTCCCTTTCTTTCCAGGGTAAATAATCATTTCGTTCCTTTCCTCACAACAAGGAACAAAAGCCTGATCCTTCATCCTCAGGAGCGGTATCAGTTTGGAAACTATTTCCAGTTTGGAATATATCCAAGCCTTATAGAAACCTATAGCCAGCTCCTAAGTATCTATGAAGGTGCGGCCCTTATTCCAGCTCAGCTGGTATGGGGCAGATTACGTTTTCTTCAAAGAAATTTGGATCAATTCCGTTCTTAATCTCTGGTTTCAGAAACATTGTTTCAGAAAGGTACAGAATTGGCTTCAAGTTAAGGCCTCCTGCTAAGAGATTCTTTTCTTTCCCGTGTCCCAGTTGACACAGCAAGGCTCAGCATTTCTGAAATGTGTTTCAGATCTAGAGTTGGCTGGAGTATTTATGCCAGTTCCAGTTCTGGAACAGGGGCTGGGGTTTTATTTTATCTCTTCATTGTACCAAAGAAGGTCAATTCCTTCAGACCAGTTCTGGATCTATCATTATTGAATCGTTATGTTAGGATACCAACATTCAAGATGGTTACTGTAGGACTATCCTGCCTTTTGTTTAGCAAGGGCATTATATGTCTACAATAGATTTACAGGATGTGTATCTGCATATTCCGATTCATCCAGATCACTTTTAGTGTCTGAGATTCTCTTTTTAGACAAGCATTACCAGTTTTGTGGCTCTACTGTTTGGCCTAGCCTCAGTTCCAAGAATTTTTTTCAAAGGTTCTCGGTGCCCCTCTTTCTGTAATCAGAGAATAGGGTTTTGGTATTTCCTTATTTGGACGATATCTTGGTACTTGCTCAGTCTTCTCATTTTCGAAGAATCTCATACAAATCGACTTGTGTTGTTTCTTCAAGTTCATGGTTGGAGGATCAATTTACCAATCGGTTCATTGATTCCTCAGACAAGGGTAACCTTTTTAGGTTTCTAGATAAATTCAGTGTCTATGACTCTGTCCTTGTCAGACAAGAGAAGTTTAACATTGATATCAGCTTGTCAAAACCTTCAGTCACAATCATTCCCTTTGGTAGCCTTATGCATGGAAATGTTGGGTCTTAGGACTGCCGCATCAGATGCGATCTCCTTTGCTCGTTTTCACATGCGACCTCTTCAGCTCTGTATGCTGAACCAATGGTGCAGGGATTACTCAAAGATATCTCAATTAATATCTTTAAACCGATTTTACGACACTCTCTGACATGGTGGATAGATCACCATCGTTTAGTTCAGGGGGCTTCTTTGTTCTTCCGACCTGGACTATAATCTCAACAGATACAAGTCTTACAGGTTGGGGAGCTGTGTGGGGGTATCTGACGGCACAAGGGGTTTGGGAATCTCAGGAGGTGAGATTTCCGATCAATATTTTGGAACTCCGTGCAATTTTCAGAGCTCTTCAGTCTTGGCCTCTTCTGAAGAGAGAGTTGTTCATTGTTTTCAGATAAGATAATGTCACAACTATGGCATACATCAATCATCAAGGAGGGACTCACAGTCCTCTGGCTATGAAAGAAGTATCTCAAATTTTGGTTTGGGCGGAATCCAGCTCCTGTCTAATCTCTGCGGTTTTTATCCCAGGTATGGACAATTGGAAAGCGGATTATCTCAGTCGCCAAACGTTGCATCCGGGCGAATGGTCTCTTCACCCAGAGGTATTTCTTCAGATTGTTCAAATGTGGGAACTTCCAGAAATAAATCTGATGGCTTCTCATCTAAACAAGAAACTTCCCAGGTATCTGTCCAGATCCCGGGATCCTCAGGCGGAGGCAGTGGATGCATTTTCACTTCCTTGGAAGTATCATCCTGCCTATATCTTTCCGCCTCTAGTTCTTCTTCCAAGAGTAATCTCCAAGATTCTGAAGGAATGCTCGTTTGTTCTGCTGGTAGCTCCGGCATGGCCTCACAGGTTTTGGTATGCGGATCCTGTCCGGATGGCCTCTTGCCAACCGTGGACTCTTCCGTTAAGACCAGACCTTTTGTCTCAAGGTCCTTTTTTCCATCAGGATCTGAAATCCTTAAATTTAAAGGTATGGAGATTGAACGCTTGATTCTTGGTCAAAGAGGTTTCTCTGACTCTGTGATTCATACTATGTTACAGGCTCGTAAATCTGTATCCAGAGAGATATATTATAGAGTCTGGAAGACTTATATTTCTTGGTGTCTTTCTCATCATTTTTCTTGGCATTCTTTTAGAATACCGAGAATATTACAATTTCTTCAGGATGGTTTAGATAAGGGTTTGTCCGCAAGTTCCTTGAAAGGTCAAATCTCTGCTCTTTCTGTTCTTTTTCACAGAAAGATTGCTATTCTTCCTGATATTCATTGTTTTGTACAAGCTTTGGTTCGTATAAAGCCTGTCATTAAGTCAATTTCTCCTCCTTGGAGTTTGAATTTGGTTCTGGGGGCTCTTCAAGCTCCTCCATTTGAACCTATGCATTCATTGGATATTAAATTACTTTCTTGGAAAGTTTTGTTCCTTTTGGCCATCTCTTCTGCCAGAAGAGTTTCTGAATTATCTGCTCTTTCTTGTGAGTCTCCTTTTCTGATTCTTCATCAGGATAAGGCGGTGTTGCGAACTTCTTTTGAATTTTTACCTAAAGTTGTGAATTCCAACAACATTAGTAGAGAAATTGTGGTTCCTTCATTATGTCCTAATCCTAAGAATTCTAAGGAGAAATCGTTGCATTCTTTGGATGTTGTTAGAGCTTTGAAATATTATGTTGAAGCTACGAAATCTTTCTGTAAGACTTCTAGTCTATTTGTTATCTTTTCCGGTTCTAGGAAAGGCCAGAAAGCTTCTGCCATTTCTTTGGCATCTTGGTTGAAATCTTTAATTCATCTTGCCTATGTTGAGTCGGGTAAAATTCCGCCTCAGAGAATTACAGCTCATTCTACTAGGTCAGTATCTACTTCCT